>NC_133653.1:240392006-240692006 GCF_009905375.1 Apium graveolens | reverse complement strand
AAGGTCACTTTCAATATGTTCAAGGAAATAAAATTACCCACAGCTAAAGAGGAGTGCTTTAAAGTAGAGCAAATTCAGGTTTTGAATGCACCTCTGTGGAAGAGGAAGTTGGATGTGCCATTCGATTCTCTTGGGTTAGCAGAGCTGAAAATTTCTCAGGATCATCTCGAGTCGTCTATTGAAGATGCTCCTACACTTGAGCTCAACCCACTACCAAATCACTTGAGTTATTCATTCTTAGGTGCACCCCCTGACAAGGGGTTGGGATATATCTTTGATGATGTAGAGGGTAGCCGAACGGATCCTCCAGTGACTATAGAGGGTTCTTCTCATGTGCAACAGGTAGTTGATAGGACTGGTGTTGGTGACGAGCAGTACAGGCGAGTAATTAGGCGTATGGAGGCCATGCACGACATTCACCGTCATTTTGCTGAAGATTTGACACACGCTTTTGGTACTATTTTCCGAGACACTAGTGGCGAGGTTGATTGACCACCTGATCCTCCACCCGAAGAGGGTGATCTTTCCGACGACTAGGTATGCCTGAAATCCTTATTATTGCCTTCAATGAGGACATTGAAAATTTTAAGTTTGGGGGTGATAATGTAAGGATTAGTAGTGTGTGTCCATATAGATTCATATAGATTTATGTTGCATGTTTAGTTGTAGTTCATTCATATTTTTGTATGATTGTTCATTTAGCACATATTTGTTTGTTTTTATGTAATTTCATATAGTTACATTTGCATGCATATTTAGCATGATCCCTTAAGATGAACTATGATATTTGATAAGTTGATGTTGATTTCAGTGTGGTGATGACGAATATAGGGATGTTTAAGTCCTAATGAATTTATTTGCATGCCAGAAACAAATATTGTCACAAAGTCTTATAGGGTTGCTTTTGATCTAGATCATGATCATACTTGTTTGTTGTTGAGATTTAATCACTTGGTTATATTTAGAATTTGTGATATTCTCGTAGTGACGTAAAAACACTGATTCTTTTTATCTGGAGAAAAACTTGGATTTCATTGCTAGTTGTTGTAAGGCTAGGTGTCAAATGGCTAGTAGCCGGCTCATATTTTTATGAGTAGTCTAGGGTTGAATGAATTGATTTGCATGCCAGAAACAAATATTATCATAAAGTCTTATAGGGTTGCTTTTGATCTAGATCATGATCATACTTGTTTGTTGTTGAGATTTAATCACTTGGTTATATTTAGAATTTGTGATATTCTCATAGTGACGTAAAAACACTGATTCTTTTTATCTGGAGAAAAACTTGGATTTCATTGCTAGTTGTTGTAAGGCTAGGTGTCAAATGGCTAGTAGCCGGCTCATATTTTTATGAGTAGTCTAGGGTTGAATGAGATGGAGCGAAACACACTCATTCAAAAATTGTTAAAAAAAAGAAAAGAGAAAAAAAAAGAAAAAAAAGAAAGAAAAAAGTATGTGTTTATGCATAATTGATCAAGAGTGAGCTCTTTAATACTCGAGTTATTAAGTTCTAGGGGACTTTGTGCCTAGTGACCTAAGGCTTTTATAGTCTGGGATCCGCTAACCTAACGCTCGCTACATGGGTATTATTGTATAAGTCTTTTGGGACCTCATTCATTGCACGGTCAAATAAGCATCTTTGCTATGTGTTCAATAATAGTGTGAATCCTTGTATAACTCTAGTAGAAAGGAGGTGTTGTGAGTCATAATGCGTTTATTATCTATTCTGTTTATAAACTTTTGATTGTTTCAATGATAGATAAGTTAGGGTTATTGATCTAGTATCGAGAGTATATCTGTTAAGCATCCACACACGCACGTTTCTGGTTTGTGAGTTGGTTTGTGGGATTTATTCAAACTCTGTTTCAAGTTATTGCATTCTTAGAGGCATTGACTTATTCATTTGGTTATGGTTATTCTGAGGGGATCGATTGCATTATCATTTAGTTGCATTCACGTAGTTGCATTCATGCATTAGGTTTGTTTTGTAGTTTTGAGTCTGTTTATGCTTGAGGATAAGCATCGATTCAAGTTTGGGGGTGTGATAAGTGGATTTTATATCCACTTGGAATGCTTTATTACAAGCTTAAATTGGTGTTTTGGACTCAAGTTGTTGGTATTTTGATGTGTTTTTGTGTTATTGCATTTCAGGTATCAGATAAATGAAGAAAAGAGCTTTTAAAGGAAATATGATGAAAAGTGATCAGAATTGGAAGCCAAGGCCATTGTCAAGTTGTAGAGAATCTCAATAGCTTCGCGTGGGCAGTTGAATCGCCTAATTCTGACGAGTAGAACTCAAGTTATGGTCAAAACAAGATTCATCAGAATATTTTTTCCAGTCAGTAGCTGAGCGGCCGCTCAGGAGAGCTGAGCGGCCGCTCAGGGCGCGGCTGGTCGCTGATTTCGCTGAAAAAGCTTTTTTTGAGTAGAATTTGACGATTTTAAGGGTCCAGGTCCACTAGGGGCGTATATATACTTAAAAAAAGGGTTTTCATCATCCGGGAAGATTGGAATACCAAGGAGAAGACCTAGAAGCACAGAACAACTCCGAAAAAGAAGATCTTGTTTTCAACTTGTGATTCTTTGAATTAGTTGTAACTTTGGATGCTCATTTTCGTTCTTGTTGAACCTAGATCTCGTTTATTCGTACTTTGATTATTATTTAGTTTATTAAGACCTTGTTTATACCATGCTTTCATTGGAACCCATGGTGACGATGAGTTCGATTATGGGCTAATCGTTGTCATGGGATTCTAGCGGATTTACTTATGGATTTCAATAGTTAATTGTTTCGATATCTTGGTGTGTGGTGATTGATTGATATCCTAGTATTGGTTGTGCTTATTCGTCTTATGTGCATAGCTAACATATAAGATAGCGTGTTAATCTCTATTGAAGCGACAGTGAATATAGAGGTTTAGAACTTGCCATGCTAGCATAGGTTCATGTATTTGTTATGCATGATTCGTAGGTAACTCTAACCGTTTTACTTTCCCTATGTAATCAAGATAGATAACTTGTGTTTAAACCATTATGTTGTCAAATTCTATAGACATATAGGGTCTCAATATAATTGGTGCCTATTCAGCTTCTATCTCTTTTGTGGATGTCTGGTAGAATGGTACTCGTGCAACGAAAGTTGGCGTTTATCAGTTTCGTGTTATCTGATTAGTGTCATCACCATCACATGCTAAGGTTAAGAACAATAAGGCTATTGAATGAAGTATTTAATGAAGTTAGGATCCCATGTTTGTCATATATAGTAATTCAACTTCAATTCTCTTAGTTAATGTTATTTAGTATAATCTCTTAGTTTAATAAAAACCCAATTTGTTATTTGTCTTAGCATTGAGCGATAACCATACATTGTTGCATAGGTACATAAATTGAACTTAACCTAAACCAGTCTCTGTGGGAACGAGTCTGATTTATATCTTATACTACTTGCGAACGCGTATACTTGCGTGAATATTAGCGCGTGTTTTCGCCCTAACATAATCAACCATTCAACTAGAACAGATCTCCATGCTCTTGTAGCAGTATCTTTGTCCTTCAGCAAACTTATCACTCTTTTGATTTCTGTTGGAGAGAGAGTGTCCATCAAATTGCTGCCAAGAAAAGTGAAGGACCCATCTTGAAAGTAGATTCTCACTTCCTTTAGAGTAACAACCCAGACTCTAACTATTTCTTCAGCCAGTTGTTGGAAATAGTCTTCATCTGAACTGCACCAGTTTAAGGGTAGAAAATCATTCTGCTTGAAATAATTCCAGATGGCCCTTTCAGTAACTTCAACTTTTTCCGTAGGCTTAGATTTCTTAGGTTTTCTCCCAACGGACTTGAAATGAGTTTTATGTGATGGTTTTGCAGAAGGTAGGTTTGTGATTCTTTTGAGAAGTGTTTGGCTTGTGGTGATTGGAAATTTTAGGAAAGAGTTAGCAGTTTGTTTGTATAGATATTTTGGCTTAGAGGTTAGAGGTGGTTTAATTATTGAGCTTGTTGGCATAGAAGATTGAGTTAGAGGTTGAGCTAGAGTTGTTTGGATATTTAGGGTTTGTTGTGGTTCTGAGCCATCATGTCTCTTCTTGCTTCTTCTCTCACTTGCTCCCTTATCCTCATCATTCTTCTTTTCATCCTCCTTCTTTTCTCCACCCTTGCTTCCAGCCGCCTTAGTGAATTGACTTGGATTTAAGCCAGAAGGTTTTTGATCATCTTCTTTCTGCTCATCATCATCCAAATTATCCTTGTTAATTTGAGTTTTGGGCAAGTTAGCTTCAGCATCACTTAGATAGCTCCCCAACATCTTAATCATCTCTACATATTCAAAATTCTTATTCTACTTTGCTTTTAAACCAATTTCCAAAATCATGATAAGCTTCTTGTTGGCTATGGCACATTGTTTAGGAATTTGGAAGTGTTTGAAGTGTTTGGTGGTAGGACAGATTTATGCCACTCCCTTGCTTGGCTGTAGGTATGCTTCAGGAAAAGCAGCCACTTGAGCATTTTTTAGTTCAGCTAGCAACATAATGTCTTTATGAGTTACCACTATGACTTTGTTTATCAGAATATCCAACTCAGATGCCCTCCTTGAGACAAGATAATTGAGGGACACCTGCATACACCTATCTATCCCAGATTCATATGTATTAACCACTATCCTCTTTTCCTAAAAATTGTCTTTTGTCACCATGATCACCCTTAAGAAATTTATTGTCTTGTCCAGAGCCTTTTTGTAGGTGAAGTGGTTATTGTTGAGAGAAGCCTTTAGAGCCTTGAACAATTCATCAAATCCCCTACTCAGACTTGGTCCTTCAGCAGCCCTAATGAGCCTCTCCATATCAATATCTACTTCTTGACTTAAGCTCTTTTCAACACCTTGGACATGTTGAGTAGATGATCTTGATCTTGCTAGCCTAGCCTCTATCTCCCCCTTAGTCTTGTTGGCAGTCATGAGAAGGGGAGTAGGAATTTCAGGCCTTATCTGTTCAGGAAGTGATGGTAGATGGATGTTGAGCTTCCCCATGATGGCTCCCAAAGCAACAAAGTTTTTCATTTGGAGATGCTTGTGAGAGTCCACCAGGGTCTTAATGTCTGTCTGTTGATCTTGACTAGAGAAGTCAAAGCCTGAACTTGAGCATTGAGAGATGCATTGGAGGTTTCCATAGAAGCTACATGTGTCTTGAGTTCTTGAAGGTCTTGCAGAGAGGAGGTTGTAGTAGAGAGAACAATAGATGGTCCAAATGTAGCTTGCACATGTTTCCGAATTTCATCCATGACCAAAGGTAAATGAGTGTATCTTGCAGTGTGTTAGGTCCCAATGTGTTTGTAGAAGGGGGGGTTGAATACAAACAGTACCAAATAATCGAATAAAATGCGGAATAAAAATTGAAACACAATTCAAGTTAAATAAGAATATTATTAAACTTGAAAGGTGTTACAACAACGATATTGATTACAAGGAATTAATCTCAAATTAATTATCACAAATCTAGAATAAATTCGACATGAACTTTTTCTATTTTTGCAATAAAAAGATTCAAATGCTAAACGCAATTTGAGATTAAGTTCTAGGGATTTTGATCCGCTAGATAGTTACACAAGAACAAGAGAATGATTTCTAGTTGATTGGATTTAACTTTACAAACTAGAAATTATGATCTTGAAGTATGCAGATGAAGGATGAAATATTGTCTTCTTTTTCTTTTCTGCTGTGTTCTTGTTTTTGACTTGTGTTCTGTGTGTATGATAGTCTTCTGCTTCTTCTTTTCTTTTTAAATCAATCAACAGACTCTCATTGAACTGGCAAGATAATCCTGAGCTCAGCAAGACAATCGATAGGACTATTGATTGTACCAGCAAGATAATCTGATTGAACTATAATGACTTTCGGTATGACAATCAGTTGAACTAGCAAGACTATCTCCTTCCCAGCAGAACTTTCGGTAGGACAATTGAAATGACTTGGCATGACAATCGGTATGACAATCCTGATTGTCATGCTAGTTCATTTTCAATTGTCTTGCTGATTTAAGACTGTTTTTAATCCAATTAAACTTCTGAAAATTCTTAATATTAATTCTGAATTAATTAATCAATTAATTCAATTAATAAATAAATTAATCTTTGCAGATATAATTTATTTTCTTAATTAAATTATATGACTTAATTAATTAATAGAGAATTAATACTAATCCTGAGCAGCAACCATTCTTCTGAAAATCTTCTGAAAATCACTGAGAATTATGAATCAATTCCACCACTTCAATGTTGACACTCGATGTACTGTCTGGTTCATGAGTGACTAACTTCCGTGACGTTTCTTCATGTCTTGACTTTGATTTCAGATTAAATCCCTGTAATTAATTGATACCCTGACGAGATCTCTGTCACTTGATTAAATCCACAATCTTGATTTATATCACTGAGGCTTGAACAATTTCTTGAACTTCTTCCAGTGAAGTAATTCCTCAAGTCTGTAGATGAACCTTATTTCTGAATCCTTTGACAGATGTTACTTTATGAGATCTCTTTGACGGTAGATCCACTATTTACTTGTTATATTCTTATTTGAGTTGAGTTAAATCCTCGAATAAACAAATAGGCTATGACATATGCCTTACAATCTCCCCCTATTTGTTTGTTAAACAATAACACACAAATACCTAGAGGATAACTCAACTAACAAATAAGAAAAAGATATAAACAGAAATGCAAAGTAAATAGCAGAAAAGTTCTGGATAACTTTTAACATTTTCCAGATTCCAAATAAATGTTCCTCTAGACTGAACATATCTTCAAGTAGTTTCATCTTCTTTTGTACAACCGCATTTCCTGTTGAGAAGCACATATCTCTCTTGCTTCTCCCCCTATGAGAATCAACTGATTAAAGAAGATCACCTTTGTTTACCACCTCTCCCGTACAATAGGATCCGCAGATAAAAACCAATGGTACTCCCCTTTTGAAAACAACTTCTTCCCTTACTAGAAAACCACCTTGTGTTTACCACCTCTCCCGTACAATAAGATCCTTAGTTACAAACAACAATGGTATGGTGTAGTGTACATGTGTAGCATCTTTTTCTTCCTCCCTGCTATTTCTCCCCCTTAGTTGAGGAATCCTCCAAACTATTACTTAAGCTTTTATCTCCCTCTTAAAGAAGGAATGTATGCCGTCGTCTGAAGGAGTTCTCATATTTCACTTGGATGGAAAAGAAATAACAAGTAGTTTCTCTTTCTTCCTCACTGTGAGTGTGTGATTCTGTTTAGTATACCTCATATGTGTTTCACTCTTCTCTCCACTCGTGTTTACACTCATTCTCACAAGTGTATCACTCTTCTCTCATAGCTCCAACATTCAGCTGTACCTGCAAGGAAAATCACCTTAGCCATCCTTAAGGAGGTCACAAGTGGTGCAATGGGAGTTCACAAATCCCCATCCTTGTTAAACTCGTCAGATAAATCTGAGTCATAATCTACAAGTTGCTAGTTTCCCTTTTAGGGTTCCAGATTTGAATTCTGGGAAGGTAAACAATGATCCAACGAATTTAGCATAAAGATCAAAGTTCCCTTCCAATGTCTGTGAAGACATTTCCTTGTGACTCATCAGGTAATATCTGAATCATTGTCAACAAGTTGCCGATCTGCACCTATGTCAGATCCACTATCCGCAGATGCATCCAGGGGATTTAAGCCTGGGGAGGTAGACACCGACCACTGACATATGGATTTTGGATCAGTATCCTCTCCTAACACCTGTAAGGCAATTGGTCCATTAACGAACCTTGAACAATCCAATATGACCTTAAAATGGTCAAAACTTTTATTTCCGTCAACTCGTCCTTTGTGTGTGTAACCTTTCCTTGTGCATCAAGAATTGTTTATATTTGAGGTGGTGACACTACATCGGATACCCTGGCCGACAAGCAAATTTCAATAGACACACCCTTTTGATAGAATGAATCTAGTAACTGTTTTTGAGCCTTTTCAGCCATTACATCTTTTTGAGAAGATGTATGGGGGCTAGCAGTTGTCTCGGTTTAAATACTACTCATCTATGTAGGAGACAGAGCTGTTGGGTTGACTTCAGAACCTTCCTTATATGGTGCACTAAGGCACTATCTCCCTCACGCTCACTCATACTTCATTTTAGTGGTAAGAGAGTGTTGGTTGGTTCTGTTTCTGTGTTTGTCTTTACAGTCTGGGATAGATGTTGTGGGTTTTCAACCTCATGTCTGTCAATGAAGAAAGTCATTGGAGAATGAACCTGTATCACAGAACATATGGCGATAGAGAGATAAAATGTACTTAAGATCTATAATGAATGAAAATTATACATTTAATCTTTTGAGAGAGATGATGTACAATAGTGATTTCAAAGGATTTTTCATGAAATAAGAAATCACTAATGTAGAAAGAAGTTTGATTTTCTCCTAAAACTCACTGCACATATAAAACAATATGTTTGTGCCTAGTGATAAGAGAGTTATAAATCTGACGACTCTACTAGTTCATATTAAATTATAACTTCAGTTAGAGTGCCATACCATATCCTTGACGATTGCTTGAGTAGTACACTAGTTCATACCAACCTGAAGTGAGATTATGAAAAAGAGATTGCATAGTCTAATAGATCTGCAGCTGCAAAGTCCATGAACTGTGGTGCACTGACTTCCTCTTTTGACTCACCAACCAGGAGTACACTTGTACACATCTTACTAGAGTCCAATTCCAAGTGTAATGTGCAGCAGGTGCCAGATATGTCGTAATATTCTCAAGTCTCGTCACTGGTGCTATATGTTAGATACTGCTTCCTGATAATAACCTAGCACAATATACAAATTTTCAATGATAACATTCCCAGCTTGCAAACAGCCATATCCCTCAGATAAACCTTTACTGTTATCTCCAAAGGTAACCAGGGGGCCAACTTTCTCAACCACATTTGATAGCAGGGCTCTATCTCCGGTCATATGTCTTGATGATTCACTGTCAAGAATCCACACTACCGGTTCCACCTGTTTAATGCCCTGCACTACAAATGGATTAGACCTTCTTCGGAACCCAAACTTGGTTGGGACCGGCATACTTGTAGAATTGTCCTCTGTCAGGCAAAACAACATTTTTAATTTTAATGGTCTCAACTTTCTCAATGACTGAACATTTGACCTTGTAAACAACCTTAACAAATTTCTGTTTAGGCTTAGGCACACATGTCTCCTTTCTAGCCTTAGAAGGACTAGCAGTCTTAGACCTATCATGCTTCTTATTATTCATATGCTGACGAGGAGTAGTCTTATCACTAGAAACATGCTTACCATTAAAATAAGCATACATCAAATTAAAAGCACAAGACATACAATTAGCAACACCACATGCTTTATTAGAGTGATTAACAACAGGCAATTTATGCATGGTAGACATGGCATTTTTGTTATCCAACTCATGTATGTCTCAGTTAGTCTCAGTTGCTTTCACAACTTTGACTGGAACTTTCGACACACTTGACTTGTAAACAACCTTCTCATTAGCAAGATCTTCAACACACATTTCTTCTTGAATAATAGAGGAGGTCGTATCAAATGGTTCAACAATTGATCTTTTATAGAGGGGTTCATCAACACCCTTAAGCACATGTGGTACTTCCCTACCTTTAGCACAGACATGAGGAGGGGAGTTTATGCCTAATTCTTCAATAGCAACATTGTAATCATAACCTATTCTAGATGTTTGATTAACAGCTTGCTTACTGTAGAACTCTTTAGCCTTCGAACAAGAATTGAAGTAGGCTCTAACCTTAGTCTCAAGACCGGTAATCTTGTCTTTGAGAATAGTTTCGAGTTGTCTATAACAGTCAACTCTATTCTCTAGAAAAGATACTTGTTCTTTTAACTTGTCTTGATTAATGTGTACAAGTCTTAATTCATTGACCTCTTTCTCAAGGTCTTTGATCTGCTGACTTAACAGTTCATTATCACGACGAGCACAATCTAAGGAACCTCCTAGATGATAAACTAATTCAGCATCAGTAAATTTTACCTCTTTTCTTGACTATGAAGCTTTTCCATCAATAGCCATAAGAGCAAGATTCTCATCTTCTTCATCTTCACTATCAGTATCATCCCAGCTTCTTCCCTTTTCCAGGTAAGCCCTTTCAGAGTTACTCTTCTGATTTGAATCATAAGAGTTCTTCCTTACTTGCTTTGGCTTCCTGCATTCTGTGGCAAAGTGTCCCAACTTATTGCAGTTATAGCATCTAATGGTGCTCCGATCAACCATCCCTGTTTTGTATCCACCACTACTGGTGTTAGAGGATGAAGATCCACCTGTCTGGAATCTGTTGTAGTTGGACTTGTACTTGAACTTGGGATTTCTCTTGAATCTGACATTGGAGAATCTCTTGACAATTTGGGCCATTGACTCATCTTCCAATTGCTCCAGCTCTTCCAAGGAATAAAAATCATCACTGGATTGATTTGTAGTAGGAGGATCATATTCTGCTACTATCACATTTTCCTCAGCCTTGGAAAACTGTACCATTCTCTCTGACTGTTGAGATTGTTGTTGTTGTTGACCTTCAGCTACTAGAGCAGTAGATGTGCTGACCATTCTATCTTTCCCGTAGACTTCCTTTTGCTGAATCTGCTCCAACTCATAGGTTTTCAACACACCATAGAGTCTATCCAAAGAAATCTCACTCAGATCTCTAGCTTCTCTAATGGCAGTGATTCTATGTTCAAGATGAGTTGTCAATGTTAAAAGGAACTTTTTGTTGACCTCCCTGATTGAATAATATTTTCCATTTATGTTCAGGTTATTGATCAATGCATTGTACCTCTCAAACACTTCAGAAATTCCTTCTCCTGGATTTGATTTAAAATGTTCATACTCAGAGGTTAGGATCTCCAACTTGCTCTCCCTAACTTCCTCTGTGCCTTCATTAATCACCTCAATAGTTTCCCACATGTGTTTGGAATTTGTACAGTTCATCACATGTCTGTTCATCAAGGGATCAAGGGAATCAATTAATATTAATTGAAGGCTGGAATCCAAGGAGGCTTCTTCCTTTTCAGCAGGAGTAAAATCTTCAGGCTCTTTTGGATAGGTTCTAGCTTTGGTAATCACAACATCATCTTCTATCACCTCTGGTTCAATAACCATCGGAGTTTTTGGACCCTTCTTTAACAAGTTTAGATATTTGGGATTTGTAACTTGTAAAAACAAGAGCATCTTCTTCTTCCACATGATATAATTTTCTTTATCAAATAGTGGAATTTTAACGGTTCCAACTTTTTGTGAAGTCATTATGAATTTTTGAATAAATAAAAATTCAAGGAGTTAAAAAATCACAAAAGTCTAGGATCTTGATTTGTTCGTTAATCAGAAGGCTCTGATACCAATTGTTAGGTCCCAATGTGTTTGTAGAAGGGGGGTTGAATACAAACAATACCAAATAATCGAATAAAATGTGGAATAAAAATTGAAACAAAATTCAAGTCAAATAAGAATATTATTAAACTTGAAAGGTGTTACAACAACGATATCGATTACAAGGAATTAATCTTAAATTAATTATCACAAATCTAGAATAAATTTGACATGAACTTTTTCTATTTTTGCAATAAAACGATTCAAATGCTAAATGCAATTTGAGATTAAGTTCTAGGGATTTTGATCCGCTAGATAGTTACACAAGAACAAGAGAATGATTTCTAGTTGATTGGATTTAACTTTACAAACTAGAAATTATGATCTTGAAGTATGCAGATGAAGGATGAAATATTATCTTCTTTTTCTTTTCTGCTGTGTTCTTGTTTTTGACTTGTGTTCTGTGTGTATGATAGTCTTCTGCTTCTTCTTTTCTTTTTAAATCAATCAACAGACTCTCATTGAACTGGCAAGATAATCCTGAGCTCAGCAAGACAATCGATAGGACTATTGATTGTACCAGCAAGATAATCTGATTGAACTACAATGACTTTCGGTATGACAATCAGTTGAACTAGCAAGACTATCTCCTTCCCAGCAGAACTTTCGGTAGGACAATTGAAATGACTTGGCATGACAATCGGTATGACAATCCTGATTGTCATGCTAGTTCATTTTCAATTGTCTTGCTGATTTAAGACTGTTTTTAATCCAATTAAACTTCTGAAAATTCTTAATATTAATTCTGAATTAATTAATCAATTAATTCAATTAATAAATAAATTAATCTTTGCAGATATAATTTATTTTCTTAATTAAATTATATGACTTAATTAATTAATAGAGAATTAATACTAATCCTGAGCAGCAACCATTCTTCTGAAAATCTTCTGAAAATCACTGAGAATTATGAATCAATTCCACCACTTCAATGTTGACACTCGATGTACTGTCTGGTTCATGAGTGACTAACTTCCGTGACGTTTCTTCATGTCTTGACTTTGATTTCAGATTAAATCCCTGTAATTAATTGATACCCTGACGAGATCTCTGTCACTTGATTAAATCCACAATCTTGATTTATATCACTGAGGCTTGAACAATTTCTTGAACTTCTTCCAGTGAATTAATTCCTCAAGTCTGTAGATGAACCTTGTTTCTGAATCCTTTGACAGATGTTACTTTATGAGATCTCTTTGACGGTAGATCCACAATTTACTTGTTACATTCTTATTTGAGTTGAGTTAAATCCTCGAATAAACAAATAGGCTATGACATATGCCTTACACAGTGTGCATTTAATCAAACTTCCACCTTTTATCATTGGATTTAGTGATGTGATCTTGAAGTACCTTGTGCAAGGCTACAAAGTAGTCTTTTCGCTGATTCACACTCTTATAAATCCCACTGAGATCATACCTTGACATTTGTTTTGAGAAGGTTTTAAATTGGTTTTTGATCTCAGTTTGAGAGGGGATGATTTGGTCCCTCTTTTCCCTGACCCTCTTCATAATCCTGTCTTGATGTCCATTCAATGCGATTTAAAGTGCTTTTCTAAAGTTATAGAAAACCTTGATTTGAGCTTTATAGACCTCATTGATGGCATCATACACCTCTCTTGGAGTTAGGGATCTGGTATTGCTTCCCAGAATTGTGATGTATTCCTCCATGAACTTAGCTAACACAACATCCATTTCAATTTTGAATTCCTTGTCCAACCAAGCATCACAATTAACATCTTGACCATCTTCATCAACACTATTTGCTTGATTATCTTCAACATCAGCCTGGTAGGTGTAACACCCCCAGATCCGGGGTCGGGGATCCGGGTTGTCACGAGTTCCATTTCCCTTAGTAACACCCAACCTTAATAATTAATCAACTACTCTGTACTGTGACCCCATAATAAACACACACACCACACGTTATAGTCTCAGAGATGAACATCCAAAAATAATCACAAGTCATTTTATTCCACAATTATCTGCCAATACACCTTAGAAGGTTTTCTGAATAAATTTACATTTTCTTTGCCATTATTACAATTCGTAAATATACATAATCTGGTACATCAAAAGTTGAAGCCTAGTCTACTGGTATTTCCCTACCTCAGCTACAGTGACTTCAACACCTATAGGAAACTGCGGAATGCTTCCTATCCGCTCGCGAATTGGGAGCTTGGTCCTGTTCATCTTGTCTATCTGATGTTGTGTGATGAAAGAAGAAAGCAAGGGTGAGCAGCAAGCCCACCAAAATAATATGTATAATGATTAACAATATATGAGCCTTCTCATAGTACTCATGAAAGTCTTGGTCAAAAGAAATGAACCAAGTTTGATATTTTAATGTGATGAAGTCGCAAAATAGTCAGTATATATATATATACATATATACTTTTCAAAATCTTGGAAGTCCTCTTCCATGCATAATATACACAAAGTTCTAGTTTATAACTGTATAAAAAGTATCGTTGCAAGGTGATCTAATATATCTAACCTTGTCTCAACGTTTTTCTTAAAATCTTTGTCATTCATAAGACAATTATTAACTTGATATAAGTTTAAAAGATGAAGTTACAAGATACTCCAATATACTTATATCTTTTCCGAATACTACTTGAACTACCACCGTTCAAGTTATAATTAATTTCAAAAGTTCATCCCACTGATGAGACCACAAGATAAGACTTGAATAGATTCAATCTTTGAAATATTATTAAAGGAAATGAAGTTAGGATATACTTCATTAAGTTCTGATATATATATATATATCCACATATACATCTTCTTTATACAATTCCTTAAAACCTCTGTCATGTAAAGTATGAACAGAGTTGCAATATCCAATAAATTTGGAAAGGAAAAGAATTTTGGCATAAACCAGGTATCTTGCTGATCAGGCAAAGATACCCATAAGTAACCTTTTCTACTAGTAGATGGACGAATTCCCCACTGGTCATCACCCTGGTCGTAATAGGACCTTATGCTGGACTGCCACTCAGCCACTTATGCATTTGATGGACTCCCACTGAGCCACTTACACTATCATGGACGCCCACTGAGCCCATGTTGCTTATGCCGACTCAATAGATGGACTTACTTCCCGAACGTTGGGTAAGTAATCAATTCATTTACCAAAACTGCAACCGTGTTGCGAATATAAAATACACCACAGAGCCGGATCCCTCAGGTTTTGAGCGAGTATTTAAATCCCCTTAAAAAGGAAGATCTTAAATATAAAAATGAGTTTTGGGATCCGATCTAACTTTTAAAAATCATTTTGAAGACTCGAAAACACTTTAACGAGTGTTTGGAGTAAAGCTGATTTAATGAAGTAAATCAGTCCCCAGAATATTTAGAAAATGTCTGAATATTATTATTTAAATAATATTCCCATAAAGAATAATCTTTATAAAAATAATTGAAGTAGAAGTATTAAATAACCAAAGATATACTTATACGAAAGTACTATCTTTATTTGAATAATCGAAAATAAGTTTGATTATTGACACCTTATTCTTTAATAAAATAAAGAATATATCCCAGCAAATAATCGGAGTTATAGATCCTCAAATGAATATTCAAATAATATTCATTAAATAATATAAACTGAGTCATAAGCCCTCGAATGAATATTCAAATAATATTCAATAAATAATATAAAAGAGTCATAAGCCCTCGAATGAATTATTCAAATAATATTCAAATAATAAAATAAAAGGAGTCATAAGTCCTCGAATGAATATTCAAAATAATATTCATTTAATATAAAGGAGTCATAAGCCTTCGAATAATATTCGAAATAATATTCAATAATAAAATAAAGTTAAAGTTATCGAATAAACCTTATTCGATTAATAGTTTTGAAAACTATGACCATATATATATATAAGTATATATATATATATATTTATATCCATATATACAAAATCTACTCGGGATCCTCGACTCCCGGTTTTAAAAAATATTTTCACCTTTGGGTCCCTATACTAAGGGTATATGCAAATTACCGCTATCCTCTAGCATAGGTATTATCAACTGAATCAACATATATATATGGAAAGAATACGAAACAGGCATGCATATATATATATACCATAGCAGCATGATTCAATAAATTGCAACATTTGCCAATTAACCAACATGCATCTATCGCAAGATAATGCAAATACATATATACATCACAACAACAGTTATAACTGGTAGAAAACTTGCCTGAGCGACTGGGGGTTATGAATGGCTCGGGACGAGTCTGGTAACCTATAAACAACAAGTAAGTTGGAATTAAACCAAAGTCACTTGTAAATCTATACTTTAACTAACTTAGACTCTAACGCTTGTTTTGTGCTTACTAATTCTCTTAAGTCACTCGAGTACCCTCGGCTCCACCATTTTTAATAATTTAACCATTACGAGTTTTAAGGTGATTCCTTCGCGAGTGTCTTACCAACTTCCTATTCCACCTTACATAAATGTTTCGTACTTCAATTAGTCCTTTAAGGTCTTTAACCTATGTTTCAAAGTAAGGCGAGGGGAAATGTTTCATTCGCGAAACGCCGTTACTTGAAACGGTCGTTTCTCCTAAACCGTGCATCGGAATCGAACGAACTACATATCAAAACGAAGCTCGTAATATGAACTATATAAACATGGCAATGGTCAAAATCTAGCAGGGTGTTCTCGGGTCCAAATGTTATGAACAAAAGCAGTCTAAAGTAAATCGGACATTACGACGGCTATGTTTACGCGATTACCAATGTTTAAACTACTCCAATTAACCACCAACCAACTCATAACCATCAATACAACAAAACTTTACCTAAACCATACCACATCAGTCCATAATCTCCAAGGTTTTCAACTCAAACAACCACAATCAAGACCTATGAACTATAATCAAGCTTCAATTACCAAAACACTTCCAAATCAAACCAAACTACTAATAATCACAATCCATGCTTCTCATTTCACAAAACCAACCATTAAGCTTACTAACAAATAAAGTAAAGGCTAGGATTTGAAGTTTATACCTTCCTTGGGAGGTGTTAAGTTGCTAGGAAGCCTTAGGGAGCCTCCTACAAGCTTGATCTTTCCAAAGAAATCAAGAACACAAAGTTAGGCTTTGAAGTTTCTAAAAGTCCGATTTAAAGAACTGTAAAAATGAGGGTCTTACCATGATTATTTGGACGAGACTTGTGAACAAGAGTTGTAGGCCATCTCAATACCTTTCCAATGAGATATAGAACACAATATTTGAGTGAGAAATGAAGGAGATACAGCAGTTTTAGTGTGCTGGTTCTGTTTTGGCCGAGAGCATGAAGAACAATGCCTTGGTTTCTTTTTGATTTTGATGAAAAATGATTTGCTTGGCTTGGTTGGTTTGATTTTTGTGTTTGTTTTAGTAAATTACCTAGTTGCCCTTGATTTTGTGTGGTTAAAAAGCCACCACATCTCCTTCCTTCCCATGTCATGCTTGTGTCATCCTCATGATGTCATCCTCCCCTCCTTGTCCTCTTCTCATTGGTTGGGTGACATCATCCTCTCTAATCCCTTTGATTAACTTCCTAATTGTTTGCCTAATGACCGCTGATCTGTTATGCAGTTCGCTTAACTTTCGTTTTCATTTATCGTTTGAGGGATCATACCCGGGATCTTATTACTTAGGTTCCCTTAACCTTTCTCAATACATTATATTCCTTTTTATGATCCTCTATTATAATCCTTTAATTTAAATCCTTTTATCCTGTTACCTTATACTCAATTCTTTCCGTATCTATTGGATTTCCGGGAAAAATCAAAGTGTTCGGATTTGGATTCTGACGATCTTTACATACACTTATATCCCATATAAAGTACTAATAAAATCTCAGAATATCCATATCAGAACCCCTACATAGTGTGGCATGAAAAGTTTTCTCATTCAGCTAAAACACTATTCACAAGGGTTACAAAAAGTTCAAAATTTTGGGAGTTATTACAGTCTCCCCTCCTTAAAAGGATTCCGTCCCGGAATCAAATAGAAAACAGTTGGGGATGCTTTTCTAGCATTGTGCCTTCTAACTTTCTAGTCAATTTCCCACATTATGGTTCTACCACCAAACTCTGACTAGTTTGATAACCCTTCTCCTAAGCACTTGTCCCTTTTCGATCTATAACCCTTTCTGGTTGCTCCCTATAGGTTATGTCTGGTCGCATGCCTATGCGCTCATATGCCCCTATTTATCTGGCATCCGAATTACATTTTCTTAACATTGATACGTGGAACACATTATGAACTTGCTACATATTCGGGGGTAGGGCTAGCTCATATGCTATCTTCCCAATATGTCTTGATATATCCAAGGGTCCAATAATTCGTGGACTTAGCTTCCCTTTCTTTCCGAACCTCATCCTTCCTTTCCAAGGGAATACCTATAACAATACTAGGTCCCCCACTTCCTATTCCTTGTCATTTTGTGTCAAATCAACATACTTCATGTTCCCATCTTGGGCTACTACCAGCCGTCCTCTGATTAAAATCTATTATATCCTTGATCCTTTGGACTACTGCGGGTCCGAACATCTTGCGCTCTACAACTTCATCCTAACATAAGGGAGATCGATATTGTCTTCCCTCAAGGATCTCATAAGGCGATATCTCAATACTGACATGTGATCTATTATCGTAAGAAAACTCAATCCGTGTTAAGTGATCATTCCAAATTCTTTCAAGTCTATCGCATGGAATTTTATCACAGCTTCTAGCACTATAGCTTTGGCGTCTCAATACCCATTCTTTTCCAGTTTGTAATCGCTACTACCTTCCGTTCCTAATATTATACTGGTTATACTTTTGCTCGTTAGCATTCTATAACCTTTTAATAACCACATCAACCTTAGTATCACGAATGTATTTCCATTCCGAATACTACCACAACTTTATTACTCCTTTTTCAGCTGTTTCTATTTCCCAAAGTTTGATCAATCATATAGAAGTAAATGAATTTGTTGAGAGATCACTATGATCATGAACACTTGTTATATCGCTTAGTTAGTACAGAAGGTGGCCAGCCTTTAGTACTTGACAAGCAATTTAAACAATAGATGGTATCCTACTAGGCTTCTATCACACAGATAGATAGTCATTCGGCAATACCTCCCCTTTCTGGAAGGGTTGTTCGTCTCAGCTTACATGAAATGAAAAGAAGAGAAAAGAACGAATTGAAGAGAATTGTATATATGAAAAATATACTGCCACAAAATATCTGGCTTGGAACCTACCTCTGAACTATAGAGGTTTGTCATAGGAGAACAAAACATATATGTATTTATATCAGCATCAAGTATTATAGTATCGTATTTCCCATGCCTAAATATTTCTATTCCGTCCATCATTCTATGGACCCATGCTCTTCCTCGAGCTTATACACAATCACCTTTGAAACTCCCTCGATATCGAAAATCGAATCTGGGATCTCATTCTAGACATCATCGTTACTAGAATTCTATGCTTGCACCGTAACCTTCCTCGTATAATAATATGACTCTCTATTGATAAGAAAGAATAAATATTCAATAGGTAGATACTCTACTTAATTAGTCTATCAATGTTCTATCAATGATAACTTATACACTACCATGACCCGATTAGTGGTACTCAATCTTAACACCCATTCCAATACAACTCTCACGGTTGTAATCAACTCATTACTCGCGAAATCATTACTACATTACTATGGTCCACCACTGACCTACTGTCGTCATTCACCTTTCCATAAAATCTTAATATCTAACCATACGGAGTCCATACATGTCGTATCAAATCCTTCTAAGGAGGTAACATAATCACCATTCATGATTCATGAAGAACACTCCTGATCCTGACATACATACATGACATGAAGAAAATAAAATTGCAGAAGAGTTTCCATCAAAGCAACGATAGCAGGTTAATACCATTCTTAATCATATGCCTTAAATAGAAGACTTAACTCAAAGGTTCGTCTAGTCCTTTTTGAAACATGGTCCTGGCTTATCTCAAGATAGTATCTTCTGAGATAGATAGCCTGCTCATGGCGATTACACGAATTAAACCTTTACCAACTAATATTAGGGTTGGGTATTTGCACAGTCATCAGAAGGAATGTCAATCTCTCCAACCATAAAACAACCTTTACGGCTTCAACCATTATTACTGTATTCCTCTGGCACGAGTGCCTGTAATTGCCCTCTTACATTTAAAGTGTCGGCCACCTCTTTGGCCTTTCCTGATAGTAATATTTCCTTACAATCAATGTCGTCTTAACCACTTTCACTAATTTTCTACCCTATTTCCGATCACTGCTTGAGTGAAGATGTTTTCCTTAAAATCAGATGAGTAAAAAAAAATCACCATTTTTCCATAAGTTATTGCCTCAGTCTTTAGAGGCTAATCACTGTCAAGACTGACTCTCAATCATACTTAGAACATCTTTTATTCTGGGCCCTAATTGCCCTGAACAATTTTGACCTTTACTGGTTCGATTCATACGTTCTCGTGGTTTAACACGTGCCCCACTTGGCATCATTATAATTACGTCATATTTCCTTTATCCACATTTCTATTCTTGAGAATTTTGAATATTACCTTTTTCCTTGTAAAACCTCTAAGCTTATCCTTCAATCGTTCCTCCTGTATTCCCTAGATACAGGGCATATCAAAATACCATTTACTAATACTAGAACCATTGTCTATATATTTCTGAAAAATTTCTCCACTGATTCTTAAAGGTTGTTGTTACCTTAACCCTTTCCCAATCATGCTGTCAAAACTCATACTGTCCCTATTAAGGGTGAAATGCCAACCTTTATGCATTCCCCTAGGATTCATTTTAAGTTACCGATGTTCTATCCTTAATTCCACCTTTAAAAGGTACCTGCATCCTTCTATGGATAAATCAAGTCATATATCCCTGATAAGGGTGTCTTATTCAATCATTCCCACCTCGATAGTACATGTCTAATTTCACAATAACATTTGTATTCAAAATGGGGTCAATCAATATGGCCTCCAAAAGATAACAACGGTTATCCTCTTGTCTTACCTAATTTGGTAACGATAACAAGGATGTTCTGGAAGATATTGGTCATGTTCAACGTGAACTTCTTCTTAATAATTCCTCATTTACTTTTGTTATTTATCTCAACAGTCACCTCAATGCTGGGATATCTTTCATACCTGGCATTTCCCTTTCTGGGTAACAAGCCACCGGTCTTACACTTCACATTCTTGAAGGTCACTTCCTTCATTCAATTTTTCCTAATTTCTTACTCCCTTGTCTCCTCAGTCTATCCGCATTTTATTTTTCATCCTTCGAACTATCTCAAGGTTTCCTCGGATCCTCCCAACTTACAGGGAATAAAATATATGTATCTCTTATGCGTTCCACCATCAATTTAACTCATGGTGAATCACCCTCATCCTGACGATTACATACTTTTCTATTTCTATTGCTACGAGTCTTTAGGGTTTCCTCATACCCAATTCCCTTATCATTCCTCAAACTCTATTGCCGTTATATTCCTTTCCACTTCAATTTCTTTTAATTTTCCTTTCTCTTATCATTATTTCATGAACCAACACAACATAAGCATTGATTTCAAACATCCCGTCATTCTGGATTCGTGTCCTTAGAACGAATCTTGACAACTTTTTACAACTTAGATTCACAATTCATCATACTCGTCCACCTTTGTTCTGGCTCTAAAGCTTTTGCACTCTCTCCATAACCTTGGGAAGTACTTTCCTGAAAATAATTAACTGAACTTAAATCAGTTTATTATAATCTCTTTCTCCGTGCCTTCCTTGGCCTTTCACCGGCGGGTGGCCTCTCTCTTATGAGGGTAAGTGACAAAAACAGTCTTTTGTGATTCGTCAATCATTTAGAATCTCAATTGATTCCTCTATTTCCTTTAGCCAGGCTCTTGCCTCGACTGGGTCAACCTGTTCCTTGGAACTCTGAGAGCTTAGAGACTTACAGGTCCTGAAAGAATTTCCTATCGCATTGTTTCCTCAAGATGGTGGTTGGGGATAATAGTCTAAGTTCTGTCTAGACAGGTCCATGAATTGCCGTATAGGAGTACCGTCTCGGGTCTCCTTTCCTTACTCGACTTTCTGTTTCCTTAGTATGAAATGTTTCATCCTACTCCCCATAATTGGGGTCATCTTTTAATTTAAAATCCTCATTTTCCACTCCATTATGTCATGGGTTCCTTCTATCTTGATGGCGACCTCCCTGACTATCACGTTCAGGGTTTGCTCTAAATCTTATTCCTCAAACTATGGCTCTCATCTAAGTTCTCATCCTTACGTTCTTGAACTTTCGGAACCCAAATTCTATAGGAATACCTCATTATTCCCTTATCATCTTTCTCGGTATTAATCTCATATTTATTTGTTGGCTCTCTGCCTTCATTCATCACCTTTCTCTGGCACCGTATGCTCTTTTCCAGTAATTCGGTCTCTATTGCAATCTCAAACAGCTTTTCGGTACCGGCTCCGATTACCTTCACTACTATTTCCAAAATCTCTTATAAACTCTCCCAAAGACATTATCATCTTGAGTCTCTCCTTTTTACTAAGGGCATCAGCCACCACATTGGCTTTCCCCGAATGATAAAGAATCTCCCAATCATTATTCTTGATTAGCTCTAACTGCCTCCTCTGGTATATGTTGAGCTCTTTCTACGTGAAAATGTACTAGAGCACTTATGGCTTAGGTAATTCTCGCACTTCTCTCCATACAAGTAGTGCCTCCAATCTTTAGGGTAAAACTATTGCCACGAGCCTAAGCTCATGGGCGGGGATATCGAATTTCATATTACCTTAATTGTCTTGACGCGTACGCGATTACCTTGCTGTGCTGTATGAGAAGCACCCTAATTCCTTATGCGAAGCGTCACTACACTTCACAAAATCTCGTTTTCCATCCGGCAACGCCAACATAGGGAACGTCACCAACCTTTGCTTCGGTTCTTAAAAGTTGTTCTCGCATTTCTCTGTCCATTCGAACTTCTCAGTCTTACGAGTAAGCCGCGTTAAAGGGGCTACTATCTTTACAAACTTGAACGAACCTCCGGTAGTGACCGGCCAATCCTACCTCTGGGAGTTGGCCTAACCATGGTCATCAATTCATCAGTGGTCCTTTATTCATTCTTGTCAGGATCCTCCACGAGATCCTCCTCAGCAACAATCCCATCTAGGACAACATCCTCAACCGCTACATCCTCAATATCAACATCATCCGGTCCTGCATTAGGACACTCTATCGGATCCACAATCCGATCTCCAATTAGTAATAAAACATCATCGCGCTGTTGCTCCTCAACCTCAGGGTTCGGAGTCCCGCTACTCTATACGATAACGAACTACGCTTCTATCGCTACATTTATAAGGGTTCCCATAAGGGTTTTAACTGTCAGTACTACGTTAGGTAGTCCGACTATGAACTTGGCAAGAGTTCTTATTATCTTAGTGAACTTATTATCTTAACGTCCCATCATCTCTGAGGTTTATAACGCTTAGCTCTGATACCACTTCTGTAACACCCCCAGATCCGGGGTCGGGGATCCGGGTTGTCACGAGTTCCATTTCCCTTAGTAACACCCAACCTTAATAATTAATCAACTACTCTGTACTGTGACCCCATAATAAACACACACACCACACGTTATAGTCTCAGAGATGAACATCCAAAAATAATCACAAGTCATTTTATTCCACAATTATCTGCCAATACACCTTAGAAGGTTTTCTGAATAAATTTACATTTTCTTTGCCATTATTACAATTCGTAAATATACATAATCTGGTACATCAAAAGTTGAAGCCTAGTCTATTGGTATTTCCCTACCTCAGCTACAGTGACTTCAACACCTATAGGAAACTGCGGAATGCTTCCTATCCGCTCGCGAATTGGGAGCTTGGTCTTGTTCATCTTTTCTATCTGATGTCGTGTGATGAAAGAAGAAAGCAAGGGTGAGCAGCAAGCCCACCAAAATAATATGTATAATGATTAACAATATATGAGCCTTCTCATAGTACTCATGAAAGTCTTGGTCAAAAGAAATGAACCAAGTTTGATATTTTAATGTGATGAAGTCGCAAAATAGTCAGTATATATATACATATATACTTTTCAAATTCTTGGAAGTCCTCTTCCATGCATAATATACACAAAGTTCTAGTTTATAACTGTATAAAAAGTATCGTTGCAAGGTGATCTAATATATCTAACCTTGTCTCAACGTTTTTCTGAAAATCTTTGTCATTCATAAGATAATTATTAACTTGATATAAGTTTAAAAGATGAAGTTACAAGATACTCCAATATACTTATATCTTTTCCGAATACTACTTGAACTACCACCGTTCAAGTTATAATTAATTTCAAAAGTTCATCCCACTGATGAGACCACAAGATAAGACTTGAATAGATTCAATCTTTGAAATATTATTAAAGGAAATGAAGTTAGGATATACTTCATTAAGTTCTGATATATATATATATATCCACATATACATCTTCTTTATACAATTCCTTAAAACCTCTGTCATGTAAAGTATGAACAGAGTTGCAATATCCAATAAATTTGGAAAGGAAAAGAATTTTGGCATAAACCAGGTATCTTGCTGATCAGGCAAAGATACCCATAAGTAACCTTTTCTACTAGTAGATGGACGAATTCCCCACTGGTCATCACCCTGGTTGTAATAGGACCTTATGCTGGACTGCCACTCAGCCACTTATGCATTTGATGGACTCCCACTGAGCCACTTACACTATCATGGACGCCCACTGAGCCCATGTTGCTTATGCCGACTCAATAGATGGACTTACTTCCCGAACGTTGGGTAAGTAATCAATTCATTTACCAAAACTGCAACCGTGTTGCGAATATAAAATACACCACAGAGCCGGATCCCTCAGGTTTTGAGCGAGTATTTAAATCCCCTTAAAAAGGAAGATCTTAAATATAAAAATGAGTTTTAGGATCCGCTCTAACTTTTAAAAATCATTTTGAAGACTCGAAAACACTTTAACGAGTGTTTGGAGTAAAGCTGATTTAATGAAGTAAATCAGTCCCCAGAATATTTAGAAAATGTCTGAATATTATTATTTAAATAATATTCCCATAAAGAATAATCTTTATAAAAATAATTGAAGTAGAAGTATTAAATAACCAAAGATATACTTATACGAAAGTACTATCTTTATTTGAATAATCGAAAATAAGTTTGATTATTGACACCTTATTCTTTAATAAAATAAAGAATATATCTCAGCAAATAATCGGAGTCATAGATCCTCAAATGAATATTCAAATAATATTCATTAAATAATATAAACTGAGTCATAAGCCCTCGAATGAATATTCAAATAATATTCAATAAATAATATAAAAGAGTCATAAGCCCTCGAATGAATTATTCAAATAATATTCAAATAATAAAATAAAAGGAGTCATAAATCCTCGAATGAATATTCAAAATAATATTCATTTAATATAAAGGAGTCATAAGCCTTCGAATAATATTCGAAATAATATTCAATAATAAAATAAAGTTAAAGTTATCGAATAAACTTTATTCGATTAATAGTTTTGAAAACTATGACCATATATATATATATATATATATAAGTATATATATATATATTTATATCCATATATACAAAATCTACTCGGGATCCTCGACTCCCGGTTTTAAAAAATATTTTCACCTTTGGGTCCCTATACTAAGGGTATATACAAATTACCGCTATCCTCTAGCATAGGTATTATCAACTGAATCAACATATATATATGGAAAGAATACGAAACAGGCATGCATATATATATATACCATAGCAGCATGATTCAATAAATTGCAACATTTGCCAATTAACCAACATGCATCTATCGCAAGATAATGCAAATACATATATACATCACAACAACAGTTATAACTGGTAGAAAACTTGCCTGAGCGACTGGGGGTTATGAATGGCTCGGGACGAGTCTGGTAACCTATAAACAACAAGTAAGTTGGAATTAAACCAAAGTCACTTGTAAATCTATACTTTAACTAACTTAGACTCTAACACTTGTTTTGCGCTTACTAATTCTCTTAAGTCACTCGAGTACCCTCGGCTCCACCATTTTTAATAATTTAACCATTACGAGTTTTAAGGTGATTCCTTCGCGAGTGTCTTACCAACTTCCTATTACACCTTACATAAATGTTTCGTACTTCAATTAGTCCTTTAAGGTCTTTAACCTATGTTTCAAAGTAAGGCGAGGGGAAATGTTTCATTCGCGAAATGCCGTTACTTGAAACGGTCGTTTCTCCTAAACCGTGCATCGGAATCGAACGAACTACATATCAAAACGAAGCTCGTAATATGAACTATCTAAACATGGCAATGGTCAAAATCTAGCAGGGTGTTCTCGGGTCCAAATGTTATGAACAAAAGCAGTCTAAAGTAAATCGGACATTACGACGGCTATGTTTACGCGATTACCAGTGTTTAAACTACTCCAATTAACCACCAACCAACTCATAACCATCAATACAACAAAACTTTACCTAAACCATACCACATCAGTCCATAATCTCCAAGGTTTTCAACTCAAACAACCACAATCAAGACCTATGAACTATAATCAAGCTTCAATTACCAAAACACTTCCAAATCAAACCAAACTACTAATAATCACAATCCATGCTTCTCATTTCACAAAACCAACCATTAAGATTACTAACAAATAAAGTAAATGCTAGGGTTTGAAGTTTATACCTTCCTTGGGAGGTGTTAAGTTGCTAGGAAGCCTTAGGGAGCCTCCTACAAGCTTGATCTTTCCAAAGAAATCAAGAACACAAAGTTAGGCTTTGAAGTTTCTAAAAGTCCGATTTAAAGAACTGTAAAAATGAGGGCCTTACCATGATTATTTGGACGAGACTTGTGAACAAGAGTTGTAGGCCATCTCAATACCTTTCCAATGAGCTATAGAACACAATATTTGAGTGAGAAATGAAGGAGATACAGCAGTTTTAGTGTGCTGGTTCTGTTTTGGCCGAGAGCATGAAGAACAATGCCTTGGTTTCTTTTTGATTTTGATGAAAAATGATTTGCTTGGCTTGGTTGGTTTGATTTTTGTGTTTGTTTTAGTAAATTACCTAGTTGCCCTTGATTTTGTGTGGTTAAAAAGCCACCACATCTCCTTCCTTCCCATGTCATGCTTGTGTCATCCTCATGATGTCATCCTCCCCTCCTTGTCCTCTTCTCATTGGTTGGGTGACATCATCCTCTCTAATCCCTTTGATTAACTTCCTAATTGTTTGCCTAATGACCGCTGATCTGTTATACAGTTCGCTTAACTTTCGTTTTCGTTTATCGTTTGAGGGATCATACCCGGGATCTTATTACTTAGGTTCCCTTAACCTTTCTCAATACATTATATTCCTTTTTATGATCCTCTATTATAATCCTTTAATTTAAATCCTTTTATCCTGTTACCTTATACTCAATTCTTTCCGTATCTATTGGATTTCTGGGAAAAATCAAAGTGTTCGGATTTGGATTCTGACGATCTTTACATACACTTATATCCCATATAAAGTACTAATAAAATCTCAGAATATCCATATCTGAACCCCTACATAGTGTGGCATGAAAAGTTTTCTCATTCAGCTAAAACACTATTCACAAGGGTTACAAAAAGTTCAAAATTTTGGGAGTTATTACAGTAGGTGAGCATGATAGATTGGTAGTCCTGATTTGACATGTTGGATGTGAGTAATTGTTGTGAGATTTGTGCAAGGCCTCCAAGTTGATCAACTCTGAGATCTTCAATCGTTGAAGGTTGATTTTCAGTGTCTTGGAGCCATTGAGAGATTATGTGTGATTGAGATATGGAGGGTTGTGAATCAGAACCACCTGTGACTGAAGTCACAGTTTTACTCACAGATTGCTCTATGGTTTTGACAAGTTGTAGTTCCTCACATGTAGTGGGAACCTCCAATTGAATTGGAGGGGATTTGGTTGGGTTACTGTCATATGCATCAGTCTCAAACCCTTGTGCTTCTTGCAAAGCACTGTCACATAAATGTGATAGATTTGCCTCTCCCATAGCAGGGTCATTGGCAATTTAACTCCCAGCTTTAATTTTCAAGGCAATCTCAGCTAGGGTTTTGAGGGGAGTTGTCCCCACATGAGGAACCTCCAATTGAATTGGAGAGGATTTAGATAGCTCCCTCTCAGGGGTACTACCCTCAAACCTGACAACATGTGAAGGCTAATTTACACATGAAGGTGCATTTGTAACATTCATGGGGTTTTTAGTAAAAACTGATGAATCCCCCATGATTTTGATGGTGTCATCAAGGTCTGCCCCAGCTAGTAGCCTCTCACCATCTGAATGTAGTGTCTGGGTGGTGAGCAAGGTTGCTTGAACTAAGTCACTTGATTTAGCTTGCACTTGAGGATTGGATCAAGTGCTGTAGGTAGGAAGAAATTTGTGAGATTATAAGTTGTTGTTCAGTAGTGAGTGTTGGCAGCTCCCCTGAATGGATGAGGGAGCTTCAAAAGATGTGCTCTCACTGTGTGTGCCATCCTTATTTCTTCTACCATAAACTTGGATTTGATCAATTACAGGCTATGCAGACTCTATACAGGATGCATTTGGGTGAATGCTTTTTTCAATAGACACACCCTATTGAGAGGATGTATCTAGAGTCTTTTTAATCCGCATATTTACAACTGCATCCTTTTGGGAGGACACATAGGTGGTGTGAGTGGTCAGCTTAGATTTCTTACCCTTCTTTATTCTCTTGACCAAGGGTGACTCAGTTTCTGTTTGATCCTCACCGCTCTCATTCATAACTGTTAAGGTCACCTCCTTTCTCTTCCTTTTACTCACCTCATACTTTCGAGAAAATGAGGTGGTTGGTATCCTAGCTGCTAAAGGTTTTGAAGAAATGGTTTCAGCTTGGGAAGGTCCATGTGGGTGTTCCTGTATTTGTACTTCCACAGGTTCAGGGACCATAGCTGTGCTAGGCTGTGTATTAGATCTCATGTCTGGCATTGGGTAAGGGTAAGTGAACCAAATATTATTTTGGACACTTGCTTACAGTTGTCAATTTTAGTGCTATCTATACCATTTAACAAGTGTATGTCTGTTACTTTATGATTTAAAGTAGACATAATGAATCTAGGAAATAATATTTCCTTACCTCTAGCAGATAGTGGCATTGTCAGCCTGGTTGTAAGTTCTTCCAGGATCAATAGAGCAACATTCAAGTGTCTATTGTAGGCTATTGAGTACACTAGCTTCTCTACCACAATTGAAATATTGTCATACCCTGTCTTCCTGCATGTGAAGGCCCTTACCATAGAATCATACACAAAGGACCATTCCTTCCTTAAGTTAGTCCTGTTCAAGCTTGAAAAGTTGATTCTTCTAATATAGTTGATGAAGTCCATAAACTCAGTCAGTTCATCAGGAGTTGGCACCTCCACCGAGTTTGCAGTTGGCAGCGCCAAAGCTCTATTCACATCTTGCTCATCGAACTCTATTTGTTGGCCTCCAATTGTGTGAGTTACCACCATAGAGAGAGAGTTATCATTCATATCAGTCCTTAATACTACTGTTGTCCAAAACTCATGCAGAACATCTAGATATAAAACTGGGTTAGCAGTCAAAGCTCCTGCAAGGTAAGATTCAGACAAAAGTTTCACAAACCCCTTGAAACTATCAGGAGCTTGGTTAGCATCAGTAAAAGCTAGGTAATTTGTTCCTTTCTTTGGAATAGTAGCTCTAACAACATTGAGTGCCATTGTTGATTAGTGAGAGTGAATGGGTAAGAAAAATTAGTGAGAAAGGAGTAAAAACGAGAGAGAAATCGGTTTTGGATTGAAAAGCTAGGTCACTTGAGTTCTCGAAAATTGTAAGTATGTATATGTATCGAGAAGTCTGCGTATTTATAGTAAAAGCTAATGACTTATCGAGAAGTAAAAAATAGACGTTTGACATATACTTATCGAGAAGTCATTTTGAAATGAGAGACATCTCGATAAGTCATTTAATTTATTTCTATAGAGAATAAATAAAATATTGACTTATTGAGATGTTAAATAAATACCCAACTTGTCCAAAGTGGACTAAATTGTTTCTAATTTTTTTTTGAATAAATTCAAAATAAAATCAGAATAAATATGCCAAGAGTATTTTACCAAAATAATTTATTAGATTAAATTATTTCAGTTTTGAGTTATTGATAAGTCTAAAAATAATACTTGTAGAGAACTCCGTAAGTTAACACTTGTAGAGAACTCTACAATGACTTATCGATAAGTCATAATAAAGCTTATCGAGAAGTCACTCGATAAGTCAATGAGTCATAATAAAGCTTATCGAGAAGTCACTCGAGAAGTCAATAAATTGACTTATCGAGAACTCATTCGAGAAGTCTTAAAATGACTTATCGATAAGTCAATTTAGACTTATCGAGAACTTAGTTCTCTATATACTCTAGATTACTTTGATTCTATCTTGTGTTTATTTTTCATATTAAAGATGTAAATTAACATTTGACAGTTTTCTTAGAATTGAAAAATTCCAAACTGAATTTTTATTTTTGAAGAATAAATATGCAGAGATTTCTGAAATTTATTTCAATTAATTTCTAATAAAATCAAATTAATTTTGATTTACTGGAAATTAATCTGCTGCAATATATTGGCTGAGTTCTTGCCTTAGAATGAAGAATTTAGCATTCCAATTTCACCTATAAGTCTAGTGAAAGTAGCTTCATTCAAAGGTTTAGTAAAAATGTCAGCTAATTATTTTTCTGTTGGAACAAAAATGAGCTCAATGGTACCATTTGCAACATGTTCTCTAATAAAATGGTATCTTACATCAATGTGCTTTGTCCTAGAGTGAATAACTGGATTAGCCACAATAGATATAGTATTAGTATTGTCACACATAATTGGAATTTTGTGTAACACTAGGCCATAATCCATTAGTTGATTTCTAATCCAAAGCACTTGAGCACAAGAACTTCCAGTAGCTATGTATTCTACTTCAGCTGTGGAAGTTGACACAGATTGTTGTTTCTTGCTGTGCCAGGATACAAGTCTTTGTCCAAGAAACTGACAGCTACCACTAGTGCTCTTTCTGTCTATCCTGCATCCAGCAAAATCTGCATCTGTGTATCCAACAGCTTCAAAACCAGTTCCCTTAGGATATCATAATCCCAAGTTTGGAGTCCCATTCAAATATCTGAAAATTCTTTTAACAACCATCAAATGTGATTCTTTTGGATTGGCTTGAAATCTTTCACAAAGACATGTTGCAAATATTATGTCTGGTCTAATTGCAGTCAAGTAAAGCAATGATACAATCATTCCTCTATAGCTTGAAATATCTACACTTTTGCTTTTTCTGTCTTCATCCAACTTTGTTGCTGTAGACATAGGTGTGGAAGCAGGTGAACAATCAACCATACCAAACTTCTTTAATAAATACTTGACATACTTAGTTTGGCTGATGAATATTCCATCATTTCTTTGACTAACTTGAAGTCCAAGAAAGTAACTTAATTCCCCCATCATTCTCATTTCATATTCACTCTACATAAGCTTAGAAAATCTTTGGTAGAGCTTTTCATTTGTAGAACCAAAGATAATGTCATCCACATAGATCTGAAATAGGTTCATGTCATCACCATGGTTTTTGTAGAAGAGAGTTTTGTCTATGGTATCTCTAGTGAAACCATGTTTAAGCAAGAATTCTGACAATGTATCATACCAAGCTCTTGGTGCCTGCTTTAGTCCATTAGAGCCTTGAGTAACTTGTAAACAAAATTTGAAAATTCTGGATCTTCAAAGCCAAGTGGCTGTTGCACATATACTTCTTCTTCTAACTCACAATTTAGGAAGACACTTTTAACATCCATTTAATACACTTCGAAATTTGAATGTGCAGCAAATGCTAGAAAAATTCTTTTTGCTTCAAGTCTTGTAACTGGAGCAAAAGTTTCATCATAATTAATTTCTTCTTCCTGTGAGTAGCCTTTTGCAACCAACCTTGCTTTGTTTCTGGTAACTACACCATTTTCATCCAACTTGTTCCTGAACACCCACTTTGTTCGAATTACACTTCTATTCTTTGGTGCAGGAACCAACTCCCAAACTTTGTTTCTTTCAAATTGATTAAGCTCCCCTTGCATAAAAGATATCCAATCAGGGTCCATTAGAGCTTCTTCAGTTTTCTTGAGCTCAACTTGAGATAGAAAGCATGCATGCAGGCACTCATTAGTAGTTGCACTTCTAGTCCTTACACCAACATTTGGATCACCAATTATTGAATTTGGGTTGTGACTTCTATCCCATTTTCTGGTGTGATTTTGTTGACTGGTGCCTTCATCATTTTCTCCATTATTGGCATGATTTGTAGATTCTTCTTCTTTTTCTCACACCGAGTTTGTGCTATCAAAATCAGGTGTTTGAGATGAGCTTCCATTTTCATGATTCTCCTGTCCTGTAGATTCTTCATTCATTATTTATTGTGCATTGTCTATACCATCTTCATCAGAATCACCGTTGATGTTAAAATTTTCAAATACAAGGGCTTCAGCTTCTTTCTCATCAAGGAATTCCAAGCCTGGACATTTGTCATCATCATAAGTCATATCCTGTGCTTTCCATGATTTTCTTTTGATCAACCACATAAACCTTGTAGGCAGTTCTCTCCAATGAATATCCCAGAAAAATTTCTGCAAAAACCTTTGAGTCAAATTTTCCCACATATTCAGAGTTGTCTTTTAGAATGTAACACTTGCTTCCAAACACATGAAGATGCTTTACTGTAGGCTTTCATTTAGACATGATTGAGTAGGGTGATTTAACATGAATTTTGTTGATAAGATATTTGTTTTGAGTGTAGCATGCAGTGTTAATAGCTTCTTCCTAAAAACTAGTTGGCAAGTTGGCATCTTGCAGCATTGTCCTTGCAGCTTCTACTAATGTTCTATTTTTTCTCTCAACTACACCATTTTGTTGAGGTGTTCTAGCTGCAGAAAATTCTTGAACAATGCCTTTGCCTTTGTAGAATTCACTCAATGTTGCAATCCTGAATTATGTACCATTATCACTTCTCAATCTTTTCACACAGTTATGATCTTCAGTTTGTTTTTCTATCTTTTTTATGTGCTCAATTATGATGTGTGGAATTTCATCCTTAGAATGCATAAAGTCTACCCAAGTGTATCTTGAGAAATCATCCACCATCACAAGTGCATATTTGTTCCTTGAAATTGATAAGACATTTTCTGGCCCAAACAAGTCCATGTGAATAAGTTACAAAGGTGCACTTATGGAATTCACAGTTTTTGACTTGTGACTTGATCTTTTCATTTTTCCTTTCTAAAAGGCTTCACAAACTTCAATTTTCGCAAACTTCAGCTTTGGCATGTCTCTCACAAACTCCTTCTTGACTAGAGTGTTTATTGCCTTGTAGTTCAGATGTGAGAGTCTCTTGTGCCATAGTTTGTTTTTCTCTGTGGATGCCTTGGTGTAGAAGCAACAAATTCCACCCTTCAGTTCAAGTCTGCAACAAACAAGCTTCCTTTCCTTTCTCCTTTCAGAGCAACTTCACCAATTTTCTTGCTAATAAAAATGCATTCTTCTTTGTTGAATAAAACTTCAAAGCCTTTGTCTACAAATTGGCTAACACTGAGAAGATTCACTTCAAGACCAGCTACCAGTGATACATTATCAATGACAACATTTCTAGAAGCAATCTTTCCATATTCCATTGTGAATCCTTTGTTGTTGTCTCCAAAGGTCACCAAAGGGCCAGCCTTCTCCTCAAATTATGATAGCAGAATTTTATGACCTGTCATATGTCTAGAACATCCACTTTTAATGATCCATATGACCTTCTTCATCTTGCCCTGCACACAATGAGTTTTAAGTGTGTTTAGCAACCCAAGCAGTATTGGGCACTTTATTATTGTTAACTGATTTAGAAGAAGTACATGAGTTGTTTCAGATAAAACAGAATTATGTGACTGTTGTAGACCCAATTATTATTTCTTTGAGGTCTACTCTCAACTTGTGGCAACTTTTCATCACTTTCAAGTTCCAGGAAATGCAATCAAACTTGTCACATAATGAGTAGGGATCATTTGCATTTGCTTCATTGTACTTGCAGGCTCCTTCAACTGGCTTACTAACATCCTTTTTACAAAGGTGAGTTAGGTGATTCACAGAGCCAAATTTTTCACCTTTCTTTCTTGGAGCATCTGCAACATAAGCAAAATTGTTGCTTTTATTTATCCCAATTTTGCCATTTCTGCTTTTTTCTTCTTTCTTGTATCTTCAGTTTTGATTACTTTGACATGTGTCTTGGTGATTTGGTTGTCCATGAGATTCTCTTCAGCTTTGGAAGATTGAATTGTATTTACAATTTTCTTCTCATTGTCCTCATCTGCAATTTCTTGCTTGATAATCAACTCATCTTGACTAAAGTTAACTTCACATGCCTTGAACATATGTGAACCAACCTTTTCAGCATTGCTGGAACATTTTTATTTTCTGTTGCTTTTCCTTTGTCACCTATGTTTTTCTTCTTATTGTTCAAGACATCATAATCAAGACCAATAGCAATATTTGTACATGGCTTATTTTTCTCATGGTATTGTCCAACCAACTCAGATGCATTCCTGAAGGGCTTTAACTTCACTTCATTTTTATCTAGCTTCTCTCTCAATATAGCTTCAATCTCAATAGCACACTTGATCTTGTTCTTTAGATATACATTTTCTTGTTTTACAGCTTCAAACTCCACTATCAACAATTCAGTTTCCTGTTTCTCATTTTCAAGCTTCTCATTTATCGTTGTCAGTCTGCTAACTTCTTCATTAGCAGCAACCATACTTGTGTGAATGTGAAACATTTATGTGCTCATCTTTTCAACAGTTTCCTTATATTGATTCACATTTAAATCAATGGTGGTAAGAGTTGGTACCTGTGTTTTTGATGAAGAGGACTCTCCTTGCTCCAAGGCCATTAGTGCATAATTTCCAACTTCCTCATCTTCATCATTGTCAGAGTCATCCCAGCTTTTACCCTCTGCAATATAAGCTTTGCTTTGTTGTTTTTTTAGAAGAGCTTCATACTTTGCTTCCAACTCAAGATAAACTTTGTCTTTCTTGGGTTTCCTACATTCTGTAGCAAAATGGCCTAACTCATCACAATTAAAGCACCTTAACTTTGATCTATCCACAGATCCAATTTTGTAGCCATTTTTGCTATCAGATGTGTACTTCCCTTTTCCTTTCCAGATGCTATCTTTGTTGAATGATTGTCCTTTACCCTTGAAGAATCTTGTCTTCTTTACTCTAATGTTAGAGAACTTTCTTTCCAGATAGGCTATTGATTGATCTAGCTCATCAAGTTCATCCAGGGTGTAGAACTCATCTTCTTCCAGTTCCAGTATAACTTGTTCTTTTGAATTATTGATTCTTTGCTCACTTGTTGAGGCAGCTGGAGTCTGGGATCTTGGCTCATCATTAGAGGTCTGGCTTTCATTGACAATTAGGGTACTTGAACCATCTACAGCATGCCCTTGACCAGATCTTAATGATTTCCTTTGAATCATTTCTAGTTCATATGTTTTCAAGATTCCATACAGGACTTCCGGAGTTATTCAGCTCAAGTCTCTCCCTTCTCTGATTGCTGAGATTTTCTGTTCCAAATGATCAAGGAGAGTAAGCAAAAATTTCAAGTTCACTTCTTCAGCTTCATAATATTTATCATGAAGTTGCGAGGCATTAATCAGCTTATTAAACCTTTCAAACACATCAATAATGCTTTCCTTTATCTTAGCAATAAAATCCTCATACTGTGAAATCAGTATCCTTCTTTGATTTAACCTAACTTCCTCAATTCCCTCATATAGTATCTCTATCTTTTCCCAGATCTGCTTAGTAGTGTCACAGTTGACAAGGTTGTAATATATTACATTATCAAGTGACTCTATTCAGATTAACTATAAGCCACTATCCAGGGAAACTTTTTCTTTCTCAGTCTCAGTGTATTCTGCAGGGTCCTTAGGAGCATAATGAGCTCAGATAACCATGTCTCCATCTGTATATTCATCCACTGTAACCATAGGAATGAAGGGCCCATTTTTGAGAATTTGAATGTACAGTGGATTGGCCATCCTGATAAAAAACATCATTTTCTTCTTCCATAGAGTATAGTTAGCTTTGTTAAAAGTAGGGATCTTGATGCTACTGATTTTCTGTGTATTCATTCTTCCAAGATCTTGAATCTGTTAACTTTCAGATTGATCTGATACCACTTGTTAGGTAATGAATTACACACAGGGGGGGGGTGAATGTATTTTTGGTGTTTTTGTGCTTTTCTTGAAGTATATATGGTTTGAACAAAGTAAATATAAATCTTGCAGTGATATGTGTTAATACTGAAATTTAAACAAACAATAACAGGTAACACAGATCTTTCAAAACTCACTTAATTTTATATTAAAATTAAGAATGTTTTGCTACAAAATTTCTAGGCTCTTTGTTGATAAAGAGCTTAGCTTCTTCTTGAGAGAAATACAATATTTTCTTATCTAAATTGTTACTTCTAATAAAGGACCAGTGCTAACTTTGTATTTCAGTTAACTACTGGTTTACACAGTGTAAATAAGACATGCTATTCACTTTAGTAAGCTATCACTAATCATTTCCATTTTGGGAAAAGTATATCTTCCATTTCTGGGTTAGCATATCTTTGCACATTGTGTTAACTTTACCCTTCCTTTGTCAGTTAATCTTCACCATTGATCTTGCACATCCTTCAAGCTGCTTTTTATAGACTTGTCAACCAGCTGGTTGGATTGTTTGTTAATTGTAAATCTTGGATATTGAACTGGTCTGTAATTTGTACTTTGAGATTTTACCTCGAGATCTCCAGTTAGTCATATAGAGATCTTGACATCTCGATAAGTATATTGACTTATCGAGATCTCTAATTCTCCATAGTAGATTTGACTTGTAGAGGTCTCTAAGTTATCTATATGAGAATTTAGCTTGTCGAGATCTCTCCACTTCATGTCTTCACTTTGGATTGTAGACAACTCTGAGTTCTCTGGTGACTAATTGAGTTATCGACAACTTAGAGTTCTCTAGTGATAATTGGCTTGTCGATATCTCAGAGTTATCTTGTGATATTTGACTTGTCAATAATTCTAAGTTCTTTAGTGAAGAAATGACTTGTCGATATCTCCAATATTCATGTGTTTAATTGGTTTATCGATATCTCTGAGTTCTCTAGTAGCTTTCCTGACTTCTTGATAAGTCATTTGGAGTTCTCGAATGACTTCTCTATAACATTGAATCTGTGACTTGTAGAGATCTTGACTTAGAATATTTTTATTAAAACAGATTTATTCAACTCCAAGCTTCTTCATAAATTATCTGAGGCATGATCTTCTTGATCTTCTTCTAGATAGAATTCTTAGGCTTGATATTGTTTAAACAAAAATACTCCAGTCTGCTCATTTGACATTTTTACAAACTTTAAATATTACAGTACAAAATGCAAACTAAGATTACAATACAACTTACTTAGGGTTGTCAATTGACTTAGTTTTGTAAAAGTACATGCATGTCTTGCACAACACATATCGATAAGTCACTTTAGTTATCAAGATGTCACTTGTCTACAGAACCAAAAAGGAGATCTCGATACACTCTCTCAAATTCAGAATACAGAAAGTTCAAAATTCAAGATTATCAGTCAACAAACAATTCATTCACTGGATTGAAAAGTCTACAAAGTAGCTTGAAAAATACAAGATCAAGGGCCAAGATTAACTAGACAAAGGGTGGTCACAAACCTGTAAGATTTTGCACAGATTTGCTAACACCAGAAATGGAAATAGACAAGGTTGCTTTAGAAATTGCTTTAGTACATTTTAGTGCAAGTTTTGTAAACCTGTGCTGCTAGTCTATAAAGCATGCATGGGTCCTTGGTTAACAAGTAACAAACAGATCTAGAGTTTCTTGTTTTCTCTCAAGAAAGAAGCCGAGTTCTTATTTTCTTAAGAACAGAGATTTGTAGCAAGACAAGCTTGATTAATATAATTAAGTGAGTTTTTGATATATTGTGTTTGTGTTTTTTCTAATAAACATAATATCTACATATCTTAAACTGCTTTGTTCAAACCATATTCCATTAAGTTGGGATGACACTAATGAAGATGATGATAATGAAAAATTTGGAAATTATGCATTTATGGCTTCAAGGAGAATCATCCTCATCAAAATTAGAGGTACCAACTCTAACTACCATTGATTTAAATACACGCCAATACAAAGAAATTGTTGAAAAGATGAGTGTAAAAATGTTTCACATCCACACAAGCATGGTGGAAGCTATCGAGGAAGTTAGTAAACTGTCAAATATTAATGAGAAGCTTGAGATTAAAAACAAGAATTGGAGCCGCATCTTGTTGAGCTTGAAACAGTCAAGCAAGAAAATGAATAACTGAAAAACAAGCTCAAGTGTGCAAGTGAAATCGAAGCAGTGCTAAGGGAAAAATTGGAAAAGAATGAAGTGAAATTGAAGTCCTTTAAAAATGCATCTCAATTTGTTGGACAATACCATGAGAAAAACAAACCATGTGCTAATATAGCTAGCGATTTGGACTATGATGCCTTGAACGGTAACAAGAAAAATGAAGGTGATAAAGGGAAAGCAATTGCAAATCAAGATGTCCCAATTATGATGAGAAAAGTAGATGCACCTTTGTTCAAGGCATGTGAGGTTAATTTCAAAGGTTAAGTTGGTCATCGAGCAAGAACTTGCAGATGAAGACAGTGAAAAGAAGGATGCAGAAATCATAACCACAAATGAACCTGAAAAGAAGCCAATAGCCAATCAAGTTATCAAGACAACAACCAAGGAGATTAAAACTGAGAATGCTGGGAAAAAGAAAAAGAACAGAAATGGAAAAATAGATGTGAACAAGAGCAATAACTGTTATAGATTAAAAACTAATATATATAATTGCTGTATTTAGTACTAAGGAACGTGAGCTTCAAGGCTCGTTTTGACTTCTCTTATGTTTCGTGACTCAATCTGCTCTTGTAGTTCTTGATTTGTGGGGTGAGACCCCTTATATAGATGTGGGAGTCCTTGAATTGGACTTGATATAGGAGACTTGGTGGTCAAGTCTCTGAATTAGGATAGACTTAGGAGTCCTAGGGAGTAGGAAGCTGATTCCTTATCCCATGAGGTTCCTTGGAGGCCAATCTACAAGGATTTATATCCTCACTAGGACTTATCTTAATAGCTGTTTTTCTCCCTTATTTATTAACTACGAAATTAATAAATAATCAAGGTTTTTGGGCCTTTTTTGTTCCATCAGGCCTGATCTGGTCCATCAGGCCTGATCAACATGTTAACCTTTCTGGTCTGAATGTCATACATCTTCTTATTGGGCCTAGCAGCCCATAACTTGTACAATTAATGTAATATTTAATTATACAATCAGGATTTATTTATCCCTATCATTTGCCCCCCAACTTTTGGGAAACATTGATTAGGTTTCGCAGAAGTTAAGTCTATTCATTCCCTTACAGGGTTTCGTTTTTGCGTAAAGTGTGGAGCGACCTACACGTTTACAATGATTTATCTTTTCCTTTAATTCTAGGATTTTCCCTTAATTTCCTGGATTTTTCCCTAAATTTCTGGGAGTTATCTTTTACTTCCTGGATTTTACCCTTAATTTCTGGGATTTATCCTTAATTTTCTTAATTTTTCCCTAATTTTTTGGGATTTATCTGGATTTTCCCTAATTTTCTGGGATTTATCCTTAATTTTATGGATTTTTCCCTAATTTTCTGGGATTTATCTGGATTTTCCCTAATTTTCTGGGATTTATCCTTAATTTTCTCTAATTTTCTGGGATTTATCCTTAATTTTCTGGATTTTTCCCTAATTTTCTGGGATTTATCTGGATTTTCCCTAATTTTCTTGGATTTATCCTTAATTTTCTGGATTTTTCCCTAATTTTCTGGGATTTATCTGGATTTTCCCTAATTTTCTGGGATTTATCCTTAATTTTCTGGATTTTTCCCTAATTTTCTGGGATTTATCTGGATTTTCCCTAATTTTCTGGGATTTATCCTTAATTTTTTTTAATACAGATTTCGACCAGGAATCCTATTCGACCAGTATTCTGGTCGAATTAACCTCCATTCAGCTCTGGTCGAAGGCTTTTCGAGGAGAAACCATTCGAGCAAGAATCCTGGTCGAATTTCGGCCAGGATTTTTTCTATAATTTTTTTTTGACTAGGAATTTTTCCCTTTCGGTCAGGATTCCTGCTTTTTGACCGAAAAAACCATCTTTTGTTGCCCAGGTCGATGAAAATTCGGGCAGGGCTCGTTCGACCAGGATTTTCCCTTGGGTTCTAGTCGACAAGGTTTTCAGGTATAGTGTTCTCGATCAGAATCCTGACCCTTTCGGTCAGGAATTAATATTTTGACCGAATTAAGCTTTCTCCCAGCCTTGGTCGACGCCCTTTCGACCACAACTCATTCGAGGAGAAATACAACTTGTGCCTTGATTGAATTGGGTCAAGAATATGTTAATTTTTGTGAATGCATATATTTACTTTGGGCCATACGTCTGAGCTGGACTCTTTTGGGTCCTTGATTTGGGCCTGGATTTTCTTGGGCCAACTTCTTAGTGGGTCTTAATCCTGGGCCCATTTCTTGAATCTGGGTTTTGTTTGTCAACTAATTGGGCCCCCTTTTTTGGGCTGGTTTTATTGGGCTATCCTTTAGGCCCATTGCTTTCAACTGGACTTTGGCTCACGGGCCTATTTTAACCCTATTCCAACATGTTGGGCCTTATCCATGGGCCTTTCTGCCTGGGCTTTTGTATTTGTGAGCCCAAATTCCAAATTTTTCTAGGATTGTTCTGGATTCTTCCAGAATCTTCAAAAAAAACTCAAGTTTTTTCTCTTGAATTTTCCAGGAATTTCCTGGATAATTCCAGAAGCTTCTTATTTTTGGGCCTGAATGGGCTTTTCTATGCCCAATTTCCTCTTTTTCCTCCTATATAAAGGTGGGGGGGGGGGAGTGTGTTCTCACTCACACTCTTCACTCTTCATTTCATTCATTTATAAAATTCTCCAACTTCCTCCTCTCTCAACCTTCCTCCCCAAGTTTCCAGCCTCATTCCTTTCAAAGTTTCCAGGCTTTTCCCAGCTTTACTAATGGCTGACAAGAGTTCCGAGAGGGCGGCCAAGATAGCCTCGGCTTCAAAACGAGGTAAGGATATCGAGATCCGTTCTTCGTATATGTCTTTAATCAATATGATTAACACTAGGGGGGATGAATATCCCTCTACTGCACATCTCGATTCTTTTAATCATTGTAATACTTGGCACAATATAGATTTCGATAAACTAAATGCACGTTATAACGTCCTTCCTCCTCTTAGATTAGTTCCAGTCTCTGGTGGTGACCGTACTTGCCATTGGAGACCCGACACTCTCTTTATTTACACAGATTCCCTTAATGCTGAGCTTAGGTTTCCTTTCCACCCTTTTATTCCTCATCTTTTAGCTGATTTACAAATCAACCCGTGTCAGCTTCCTCCAAACGCCTGGAGGAACATTTTATGTTTTTTGGTCTGCTGCCTTAGGGAGGGCTTTCCTCTTTCTGTAGTTGTTTTTAGGAAGGTCTTTCAGTGCTATAATAGCTCTTCCAGTATTTGTGGTTGGGTCTATGTCAAGCAAAGGCCCAAAAGTAAACACATCTTTAACAGCGCCTCCATTCTTGATAACAACTAAAACTGGAGAAATAGTTTCGTTGGGTTACGTTGGGAGAATGGTGACTGGGGCACACTCTTCCGATCTTCCTTCGGGAAGGTCAGTGATGGTAGCCTCAAATCCATTCACTTAACTCCTGAGGAAACTATTATTTATAATGGGCTTACTCAGGACAACGGCACTACTACCAGCTGGACTCTCTTAGAGGAGTTCTCCCTCATTCACCTGGGACTATCCTCTATTTCTCAACAGGGTATTTTTCTTCCCTTATCATCTTTATTTCATTTCATGCATTATTAACATCACTTATTTTGTTTTTTGCCTTGTTTTGCAGCTGCTAAGGAGATTAACGAGGACAATGTTCCTCCTGTTGAAGAGACTGCTAGGATGAAGAAAGCTCGGCTCACAGGCCTAGACACCTGGGGAAAGGCGACCGAGCCTATCTTCTTGAGAAAGCACAAGGAGCCTATGGGGGAGGCTTCAACTGAAGGAGCTGAGGGCCATAATGCTCCTATCACTGATGCTGCCCCTGCTGCTACTGCTACAGGCGCCTTTCAGCCTCTCTGGGGATTCCGCCGAGGGGATATCGTGGTTGGTTCCACGAAGCATGCTTGGGATTGGTCCTACCATAGCGTGACTCCCAAGGATTTTACTGACGTGGTGGCCACCCCTGACCTTGAGAGGATTAAGCTCATGGGAGCCCATTCTCTGGCTTCGGTATGCCTTCTCTCTTTTAAACTTATCTTTCATTCTTGTAGCATTTTCTTGCCTTATACTTTGTTGATTGCTTTGTTTCAATCTAACGCCTATTTTCAAGGCGCTGTGAGGCAAGCCGAGTCATGGAAGCGGGCTTCTGATAAGGCTGATAATGCCCTCAGGAGGTAACAGAAGAAGTATGCTACCCTGGAGAAGAAGCTCAAGCGCAAGGAGGAAGAACTCGGAGAGTCTAACGCCGAGCTGGTGGTACTTTGGGCGGAGAAGGATAAAGCTATAGACAACTATTTGGACTCGGAGGAGTTTGCCCAATCCATGAGGATTAGGGATGATTCAGTCTTTCCCGGGTTTTCTAGGACTGGTTGGGACACGGCCCTTGGGACCGTGAACGAGGCTTGTCCTGATATTAACCCGGCGGATTATGTCTGCCCTGATGACGAAGCTTTGCTATAGAGGTTTCGTACCCAAGTAGTTGTCTCGGATCATGTTCCTCAAGATCCACTCCTTCCTCCTCCCGAGTCTTCTTCCAGACCTGCTGAGGACGATAGTTCTTCCTCCTCCTCCGAGACGACAGAGACATCCAGTGAGAGCGGAGAGGACGATGATATGGATGCCGAGGGTACCTCAGCTTCTTAGAGCTTTTTCAGCCCTGCGTGGCTTGTCTTATTTTCGAGACTTTAGTTATCGAACTTGTAATATTTATCCGATCTATTTTATTTATCACCTTTTATGCTTACATCCATGCATTTAGTTTTTACTTGTTAGGCCATAAACATACTTTGAAGAACTAATGAATTTCCATACATTGTCTGGGATTCGTCCCTTACACAAGTCTTAATAAACTTCAAAATAAAACTAGAACATATAAATCCTAAGCAAACAAAGCTTCAAGGTGCTTTTCAACCTACTCGCCATCTTGACAAGTGAGAATTGTATCCAACTGCCCTACACATAGTAAACCTTCAGGTTTTGTGCATGCCAAGTTCTCGGGACTTCAAAACCATCCATAGTCTCTAGCTTGTAGGTTCCTCTACCTTGAACACTCTTGACTCTGTACGGCCCTTCCCAATTCGGGGCAAGCTTCCCTTTCTGTCCTACACCAGAAGCTTCTATCTTCCTCAAGACCAGGTCACCTTGTTTGAAAAATCTTTCTTTAATTCTTAGGTTGTAGTAGAATGAAGCCTTCTTCTGATACTCTACTACCTTTGCATGTGCCCCATCTCGCACTTCATCGATTAAGTCCAGAGCTAACCTTTATCCTTCCTCATTTTCCTCAGCATTGAAAGCCTGAATCCTTGGAGAGGAATGTGATATCTCCACAGGAACTACTGCCTCTGCCCCATATGCCAACATGAAGGGAGTTGCTCCGGTCGTGACCCTACAGGTAGTCCTATAGGTCCATAATATTGGAAGTATCTCATCCACCCAATTATTTCTTGACTTCTCGATCCTCTTTTTTAGTCCATCCAGGAATATTCGATTTGCTACCTCAGCTTGCCCATTGGCTTGTGGGTGAGCCACAGAGGTGAACCGTAACTGAATCTCATTTTCTTCACAGTACTTCTTAAATTCCTCGTTATTGAATTGTGTTCCATTGTCAGTGACTAAGATACGGGGAATTCCATATCGGCACATAATATTTTCCCACAGGAATTGTGCAACCTGCTTAGTTGTGATCTTGGCCAAGGGTTTGGCTTCAATCCACTTGGTGAAATAATCAATCGCTACAATCAGAAACTTCCTTTGTGCCGTGGCCATGGGGAAAGGCCCTAAAATATCCATTCCCTACATAGCAAAGGGAATGGGCGAGATGATAGAGGTCAGCATCTCGGGGGGTTTTCTAACAACTGGTGCATGCTTCTGACAGCGGTCACACTTCTTCACATATTCTTTGGCATCAGCCATCATTTCTGGCCAGTAAAAGCCTAAACGAGTTATCTTATGAGCCAAAGCCCTGCCCCCCAAGTGTTGTCCACAAATACCTTCATGCACTTCTTCAAGAGCCAAGCGGGCCTCATCGGGCCTGAGACACCTTAAATAAGGAACCACGAAAGATCTTTGGTACAGAATCCCATCTATCGAAGAGTACCTTAGTGCCCAAATAGTTAACTTCCGTGCTTCAGTTGCATCACTTGGCAACCAACCGGTTTGAATGTGAGCCTTAATGGGATCAATCCATGATGTCCCCAGGCCTATAGGAGCCACAAGCTTAACATCTATGCTTCGTGTCTTCAAAACACGGAAGTACACACTTCCTGAACTTTCTTCTATCTCGGATGAAGCAAACTTTGATAATGCATCCGCCTTAGCATTTTCCTCTATTGGAATGTGTTCAACATGGCATTCATTAAATTGGGTCATCACAGCTCTTACTAGGCGGACATACTTAGCCATTGTATCATCCCTTGCCTCAAATTCTCCCTTTACCTGGGATATGATCAGCTTCGAGTCTCCACGAACCCTTAAGTTTTTGACTCTAAGTGTTCCAGCTAGGCCGAGACCAGCTATTAGAGCTTCATATTCTGCCTCATTATTTATGGTTGGGAAGTCTAGCTTCATGGCATACTCAATCAAGAACCCGTCAGGGCTTTGTAAAACCAATCCTGCTCCACTGGAGTTTGTTTTTGATGCTCCATCAAAATAGAGAACCCAATATTCTTTCTCCTTATCATCCTTCTTTTTGTCCCCATTATCGACTCCCTTGTCTTGAGGTATGGTATCTTCCTGCCCCCCGACTTCTTGGTTGGGTATGGTACATTCCACCACGAAGTCAGCTAGTGCCTGGGCTTTTATTGCCGTACGTGGCTTATACTTGAGATCGAACTCTCCCAGCTCTATTGCCCACTTAATCAATCTCCCACTTGCCTTGGGACTGTGAATGATATTTCTCAGGGGCTGATTTGTTAGCACCTCAATCTGATGAGCCTGAAAATAAGGACGCAGCTTTCTCGAAGCCATTACCAAGGCTAAAGAGAATTTCTCAATAGTTGAATAATTCAACTCAGCACCATGCAGAATTTTGCTGACATAGTATACGGGTTTCTGGACTTTCAGTTCCTCCTTAACCAATACCGTGCTCAAGGCACTTTCTGAAAGAGCCAAGTACAAGAATAAAACTTCACTCGGAACTGGCTTGGCCAACAACGGGGCCTGGGCCATATACTTCTTTAACTCTTCGAATGCCTTCTGGTTTTCCTCATTCCATACAAAGTCCTTGATGTTCTTTAGTGACTTGAAGAATAATAGGCACTTGTCTCCTGACTTGGAGATGAATCGTCCCAGCGCAACAACCCTTCCTGTGAGCTTCTGAACATCCTTGACAGTTTTTGGTGGTTCCATATCCAGGATTGCCTTTATTTTATCGGGGTTAGCCTGAATTCCTCTCTTTGAGACCATCAATCCCAAGAATTTTCCAGATCCTACTCCGAAAGCACACTTCGTAGGATTCAACATCATCTTGTGGTACCTCAGGACCTCAAAAGCTTCCCTCAAATAGGTTATATGATCAGTCTTTACTAGACTCTTGACTAACATGTCATCTACATAGACTTCCATAGTCTTTCCAATAAGGTCCTTAAAAATTTTATTTACCAACCTTTGATAGGTGGCTTCTGTATTCTTAAGACCAAATGCCATAACAAGATAACAATAAACACCAAAGTCAGTGATGAATGATACCTTTGGAATGTCATCCTTATGCATTTTGATCTGGTTGTATCCGCTAAATCCATCCATGAAATTCAGCATCTCATGCCCAGCAGTGGCATCAATCAAAGTATCAATCCTTGGCAACGGAAAACAGTCTTTAGGGCATGCATCATTCAAATCAGTGAAGTCTATACACATCCTCCACTTTCCATTAGCCTTCTTCATAATTACAGGATTTGCTAACCACTCCGGAAATTGAATCTCCTCAATGAAACCAGCCTCTAAGAGTTTTTCTACTTCCTGTTTTATAGCCTCTTGTCTTTCCGAGGCAAAATTTCTTTTCTTTTGTTTCACTGTCTTCCGGCTTGGATCCACGCTTAACTTGTGAGTAATCAGCTCCGGGTCTATGCCTGGCATATCAGCTGCTGACCATGCAAACACATAACTATTTTCTTGCAAAAATTTCACCAACTTCCCTTTAAGGGGCTCCTCTAATGTGGCTCCAATGAAAGTCATCTTCTCAGGATTTTTGGGGTCTAAAGGAACCGAAACCAAGTCTTCTGCTGGCTTTCCTCTCTTCTCGTCATTTTCTCGGACATCCATATCTTCAATAGGAAGAACCTGCCCCCCGACTCCATCTGCCCTCAACGAGGCCACATAACAGCTTCTAGCCATTTTTTAATCTCCTCTCTCTTCTCCAATCCCGTTTCGGGTGGGAAACTTCATAACTGAATGGTAGGAAGATGGGACTGCCTTGAAGGCATGTATACATGTTCTCCCCATGATAGCATTATAAGTTGACCTAGCCTTTACCACCACGAAATCCAACATCTGCGTTACTTGCCTTGGTTCCGTACCTATGGTGGTTGGCAATTTGATTATCCCTTCCACAGGACATTCTACTCCAGCAAATCCATATATCGGCATGTCGGTTGGTGTCAACTGGGAGTCGTTATACCCCATCCTTAGAAAGGCGTCGTGGAGCAAGATATCCACAGAAGCACCATTATCCACAAGGACCCTCTTAACCGGGCTATTTCCTATTATCGGTGTTATGACCAGCGGGTCGTCATGAGGAAACTTTACACCCTCTAGGTCAGAATCATCAAAAGCCAATGTTACTTCTGTCCTGGCCCTCTTCGGGGCTTCTCCAACAATATGCATAACCTCTCTAGTATATGCCTTTCTGGAATTTTTGGACAATCCAGCAGCAGTTGGACCTCCAAAGATAGTGTTTATCACAGGCCCTCGAGGTCGCGCTCCAAAAATTGCATTCATAACCGGCCCTCTAGGTTGGGGATTCCGCCCCTGATCGTCTTGGTCCCTCCTTCGATCTTCAAAGTTCTTCCTTCCATTATTATTCCTCTCCCCTCCTTCTCTAGTATACTTGTTCAATCTTCCTTTTCAAATCAAAAACTCAATTTCGTCTTTCAATTGCCTACACTCATCGGTGTCATGGCCAACATCTTTGTGAAATCTGCAATACTTGCTCTTATCTAGTTTGGCGGGATCAGCCTTCAAGGGCTTAGGCCAACGAATATCTCTATCTTTCTCAATCTCCATCAAAATCTGGCTTGTAGGAGCATTCAACTTAGCATATTCAGTGAACTTTTGCCCAGGTCCTCCCTTCTTGGGGGTTGAATAAGAATTTTGTTCGGTTCTAGGATACTTATCCTTTGCAATATATTCTAAATCAGTTTTCCGCTTCTTGTTTCCAGTGGGCTCATTACTTACTACGGTCTTCCTCATACTTTCTTCAACCTTGATATACTTCCCTGCCCTCTCTTGGAGCTGCAACATGCTTTCAGGGGGACGTTTGGCCAAGGACATCTTGAAAAACTCATCCCTAGTTCCTTGTTGCAGTGCTATCATGGCTACCTTATCATCAAGGTCCGCGACTTTTAAAGCCTCCTTTGTGAAACGATTCAGGTAATCTCTCAATGATTCCTTAGCTCCCTGCACAATACTCATAAGAGATGCAGAACTTTTCTCATGAACTCTTCCACTGATGAATTGCTTAATAAAAGCCTGGCTTAATTCTCTAAACGACCCAATAGAGTTTGGGGGCAAGCGACTGTACCATCTTTGAGCCATACCCGACAGGGTTTGAGGGAAGGCCCGACACTTTATAGCATCATTCACGGGTTGCAACAGCAGTGCATTAGAGAATGTCCTAACATGATTAGCGGGGTCTCCCGTGCCATCATAGGCTTTGATAGTGGGCATCTTGAATTTCCTTGAGATATGGGCATTCATTATCTCTTCAGTGAAGGGCGGAGTTGGATCATCAGGATCTCCAAGGAAAATGAGATTGCTTGGATCAGTTCTTGGGATAACAGCCCTTCTCCATACCGGACCATCCAGCTCTATGATAGGAGGAGGATTTCTCCCCCTAGGAGGTATCTGGGGTCTGGTGGCCTGGTGAGCCTCCAAGTCACGCCTCAGCCTTTGGATCTCGGCCTCATGAGCCCTGATCCTTTCCTGCACTTCTTGGGGATTCGCCCCTTGGGTGCTTTGAGGGCTTTGCCTTCCATCGGCCATCGGCTCTTTGCCAGGACGCCTCCTTCTTGGGGCCACTTCATCATCCGAAGATTCGGAGTCTCGCTCAGTATAAGGACCAGAAAATTCCCGATCCTCGGGGATAGGAGCCAAACCTCGTATATAGGGGGGCGATTGCCCTCGTGCTTCACTTCGCCGATCATGTCCACTTCCTCCAACCTCGGGGTAAAGGGGCATCCCATAAGGGGGGTTAGTAGTAAAAACAGTTGAATATTCATACCCGACGGGTCGAGAAGTCACAGGTACATGTACTTGTTGAACTTGAGGATTCGTACCTTGAATAGTCGGGGGAGTCGTCCCTTGTGGCTGAGGTTGAGTTGCCCCTATCTGGGCTTCCCCTTGAGTAGATGCATAAGTTGAGTGGGGAGAAATCTCCACGGTTGACGAAATCACCTGGGTTGTCCCTGATGGTGTTCCTTCCTCCAGAGCTCTAATTGTTCTCTGTGTTCTCGCCATGGTTGTTTTTGTGCCTTTCCCACAAATGACGCCAAATGTTATGGATTAAAAACTAATATATATAATTGCTGTATTTAGTACTAAGGAACGTGAGCTTCAAGGCTCATTTTGACTGCTCTTGTGTTTCGTGACTCAATCTGCCTTAACAAGATGCCTACGTACCTTGCTGATTGCCAAGGATCAAGTCAAAAAACGTAGTTCTTGATGTGTGGGGTGCGACCCCTTATATAGATGTGGGATTCCTTGAATTGGACTTGGTATAGGAGACTTGGTGGTCAAATCTCTGAATTAGGATAGACTTAGGAGTCCTAGGGAGTAGGAAGCTGATTCCTTATCCCATGAGGTTCCTTGGAGGCCAATCTACAAGGATTTATATCCTCACTAGGACTTATCTTAATAGCTGTTTTTCTCCCTTATTTATTAACTATGAAATTAATAAATAATCAGGGTTTTTGGGCCTTCTTTGTTCCATCAGGCCTGATCTGGTCCATCAGGCCTGATCAACATGTTAACCTTTCTGGTCTGAATGTCATACATCTTCTTATTGGGCCTAGTAGCCCATACCTTGTACAATTAATGCAATATTTAATTATACAATCAGGATTTATTTATCCCTATCAATAACTATGCCTTTGTTGCAGATGCTCCCAGGAAACAGTGTTAAAGACTCAACAAATCACATAACTCACCTAACTTACCTTTGTAAAAAGGCGGTTAGTGAGACAAAATTGGGAGCTTGTAAATACAATGAGGTATTGGCTGAAGATCCCTATTCATTCTTTGACAAATTTGATTGCATTCCTTGCAATATGAAAGTGATGACAAGTTGTCATAAACTCAGAGTAGACCTGAAAGAAGTTAATCATGGATCTATAGCTAAAAAGGAAAATGAAAATCAATCAATAAACACTGTTCTTTTTGAAATATCAAATTTACTTCTGCTACTTCAGTGAAAAAGAAGAAAGTACCCAACACTGCTTGGATAGATAAACATACTTAATCCTCATTGTGTGCATGGTAAGGTAAAGAGAGTCATATGGATCAGTGATAGTGGATGATCCGGACATATGACAGGTGATAAGGCTCTACTATCACAATTTGAGGAGATGACTGACCCATTGGTGACTTTTGGAGACAACAACAAAGGATTCACAATGGGATATTAGACTTCTACTTCTGTTTGGCTTCCAACTTCTATGTAATCTGAGTTTTATGGGACTATTATATAAGTAGATTTGAGACGTTTTCATAGAGAATAAGAAGGAGATTGTGTTTTAGATTGTGTTTTGCACAAGAAGCGAAGGAGATAAGGAAGAAGACCGATTTAGCACACTGCAGCGAAGAGGAAGCATATATTCTTGTGATTCTTGTTTCGTTGTAACGTTGGATGCTAGTTTTCTTGCTGTGACTTATTTACTCTTGTGACGTACTCTGTTTTAATATAATTAGTTAGTTATTATTTTCTTGTGTTGTTTATCATGATTTCATATGAACCCATGATGGCGATAAGTTCTATTATGGGCTAATCGTGATCATGGGGTTGCAACGGATTTATTATGGAATTCTTTAGTTAATTGTTTAATACTGTAGTGTGTGATGATTGCATGATATCTAGTATTGGTTGTGCGTATTCTTCTTATGTGCGTCGCGAACATATAAGATAGGGTGTTAATCTCTTGTGAAGCGACGGTGGATCTTGAGATTTAGAACTTGCCATGCTAGCATAGGTTCATGTAAGTTGTGCATGATTAGTGGGTAATTCTAACAGTTTTATTTGCCCTATGTAATCAAAAGGGATAACTTGTGCTTAAATCGTTGTGTTGTCAATTTCTATAGACATATAGGAACTCAACATAATTGATGACTATTCAACTTCTATCTTAATTGTGGATGCTTGGTAGAATGGTATTAGTACAATGAAAGTTGGCTTTTATCAGTTTCGTGTTATTCGATTAATGTCATCACTGTCACATGCTAAAGGTATTAACAATGGCTATAGAAGGAAGTAATAATGAAGTTGTGATCTCATGAGTGTTTTATTATTGATAAATTGAAGTGTTAGTTAAGTGGTTAGTTAAGTAGTTAATTATAGTTAATATTTAATCAACAATTTTAAGTGTTATTATCTTAACATTGAGAAGTAATCATACATTGGTGAGTGAGTTTAATTAGACAATAACTTAGTCTGAGTCTCTGAGGGAACGAACTAGAAAGTATTCTATATTACTTGCGAACGCGTATACTTGCGTGAATATTAATGCATGTTTTCGCCCTAACACATATCCTCGCTAACAACCCACCCATTCGATATCAAATCTCGACTCGTAATTATACATATTATAATAACAGACGCAACAATTAGGGTTCACATTCTCGAAATCGGTTCGGTGTTCATTTCCAGAAAATACGTATACTCGTAATTTTACGAAATCAGGGTTATTGATTTTGGCAAAATATTTCATCACATCGTACAATCAAGTTTCTTATAAAACACATATCTATTTATATAGTCACTCGACATCCCGGTAATCATCAGATACGCTCTCGTATTTCCGTAGTTTAATTTCCCGAAAATCGGGCAACGTCTCCTTTGTTAATCGGACTACCCGTCGAAGCAATTCGACGTCAAATCAACAACAAACAACCCAACAAGTAATTCAACCGATATCACAACCGAAATCCACTTCACAAATCCCAACCACCGATTCAAACTAATTAATTATTATTATTCGTGTTTTTATATTTATTTATTTTAAAATATTAGGACTCAGAATCGCGTCATCACAGTCCACCGTCCGCTCGTAAAAGTCATCGTGGACGGCGGCAAAATTTTGCGGGTACCCGATTAATTCTCGGGTTTCCAACGCAAAACTTCGCCGATACAAAATTAATTTCACGCACGTAATATTTTTATTTTAATATCACGAATAGCAATCATAATTTCCTGCAAAAAATGAAACAATTAAAATAGAAAAATAACATCAGGAACAATCGAACCAAAATAACAAAGCAAGAATCACAGAACTACGCGTCTACGCGCTGCACGGCCACCACACCTCAGAATTTCTGAGAGGTGGCAATACAAACAACAACACCAAGCACAACACAACCCCAACTGTGATACATGCATATAAATTACATACACCACAGGAGCAACATGATATAAACCAAATCGGAACAAAGGCGGCAACAGTCGCCGGAAAACAGGAAGACAGGGGCTGCTCACCGGAGTTATGACGACACCACCAGGAAGTGCGGTAACCCGTAAAGAAGAAAAACAGAGGAGAGTAATCAGGGAAGAAGGGAGAAGAACATAGAGGGAGGAGAGTGTGCAAAGAGAGAAAGCTTTGAGAGTAGAGATTAAGAGAGACCGAGTGAATCCATCTGCAAAGATGGGAGTAAAAAAATGGGTGAAACACGTATCACATAAAATGGATACGTGTCAATTTCTTTTGCTAGATTTTGACATGTGTCCCTGAAATTACCGATGGCCCAAATTTTATCTTGAATCGAGCCAGCTATCGAACAAAGTTACGGTTAAAAATGAACCGAAAATTACCAAACAAGTTTTAAAATTTTATAAATATTACGAATTTAATAAAAACGTAAATTTTGTAGTTTTAAATAAATTTCTGAAAAGCAATTTATACCCGCTTTTATCAATTAAACGAATCGATGCGCGGGTGAAATTAATCCTGAAAATTCCCGAAATAATTTTAAAATTCTCGGAATATTTCAAACTTAAATAAATATGAATTTCATAATTTTTGAAGAATTCGGGAACTAAATACAAATTTTACAAATAAATGCAATCAGAAAATCATACAGGGTTAAATAATTGATGAAATATTGATTTCTAAATTTTATAAAATCCCAAAAATAAATATTGTGATTATAAAGTCATGAAATTTTTTTAGAGACAATCCACATATTTGCACAAATAAACTTGTATTAAATCCACTTTTAAAAGTGAAAACAATTCAATACAAGTCCATAATTAATTACGAGGACAACCCAGTACATTAAAAATCACACATACATGATAATAAAACAACACATAGCGGTCAAAGCCAATACACATATTTTATTTAAATTAATCATTCCATAATTACACACAAAAATACACGAGTCGTTATAATATCACCCAACAACTACTCACTACAGATATGTCAAACCAAGACTATCAAGCAATACTACTTTCTTAGAAGGAGGATGTTAAAGAGCATAATGAGAAAATTGTAGATGAAGCAGATAGTAATGTGGATGCATGGATTTCTAAGGAATTTACCACAACTATGCATGGCTTGGGAATCAATGCTAAGGTCCTCACTCTGCAAGAATTATATGTTGTTGTGATAGAGGTGTACAGAGCATAATTGAAGGCCTTTCATCATATTGGAAGAGCTATGAAAAACACTCCGAGAAAGTATCAAGTTGCAGTAAAGAAAGTTGTCGATGACAGGATTGATGAGCTAATACCAATATTTCAAGACATCAAGACCAAGTTCAATAAGTTTTCTGATAGGATTCAAGCCCATTCTCTAACTCTAGTGGAAGAAACTGTGTCTAAGTTGAGAGAGTCTTTCAAAGCTTTACATGAGGTGATCCAAAATCAAATCACTTAAAATAATGACTCAAAGGTCAAACTGAATCAACTGTACAAAGATAGGTTTGAACCCTCAGCATTGGTCATGAGGAGGTCAAGAATGCTGTGCAAAACTCTTTTGGTACTTTGGCAATATCAAGTTCACAACAACCTATATCTACATCAACCAACCTACAAATTCAAAACTTACAAGCTCAAATCTCAACTTAAAGTCTTCAAATGACTATTTGTCAACTCAAGTCTCTAAATTGACATCTTTGGTGCCCTGCCAACAGCAGGATATAAAGTCCCTAGTAGACTCCCACAAATACCTTCAAATTCAAAATTGTTATGGATAAAAAACTAAGGTTATTATTTGCTGTATTTATTACTAAGGTTCGGGAGCTCAAGGCCTTTAATGGCTGCTCTCGTGTTTTGTAGCTTAACTCTGCCTTTACAAGATGCCTACGTATCTCTGTGAATTAGAGAATCAAGCCAAAAAACGTAGTTATGATTTGTGGGGTGAGGCCCCTTATATAGATGTTGGGAGTCCTTGAATTGGACTTGGTATAGGAGACTTGTTAATCAAGTTCTCAGATTTTAGATAGACTTAGAAGTCCTAAAATAAAGGAATCAAATTCCTAGTGGGTGTGGGTGCCCTTGAGGCTATCTTTTATAGATTTATATCACTGATTGGACTCTTTTAATGAGTTGTTAATCTCCCTTATTTATTAATTATGAAATTAATAAATAATCAGAGTTTCGGGCCTCGTTAATTGGGCTTCGTTTCTGGACCATACCAGGTCTAATTAATTCAACATTACTTATATTTCTAGGCTAATTTTAGGCCCATATCATTTGCCCCCAACTTCTGGGAAATCGTAAAAGATTTCGCAGAAGTTAAGTTCATTTGTTCCCTTTCAGGGTGTTGTTTTTGCGTAAAGTGTGGAGCGACCTACACATTTACAATGACTTGCCTTGCACACGGCTTCAGGGTTATTTTATAACCTTCCTATTATTTTTCTTACCTTATTCCTTCTTTTAAGGAATTTTCTGGTATTTTTCAGGAATTTTCTCTTAATTTCTGAGATTTTTCCCTTAATTTCCAGGAATTCTTCCCTTAATTCTGGATTTTTCCCTAAATTCTGGGATTTTTTTTCGAATTTACAGGAATTTTCCCGTAATTCCGGGCTTTTTTTCTTAATTTACTGGTACTCACAGGTATTTTTCCCTAATTTTTTCAAGAATATTCAACAAAAATAATTTTTGAAAATAATTTTTTAATTTTCCTGATTTTCTGGGATTTTTTTGTTTATTTTCCCTATTTATTGGGAATTATTAGCAATTTTCCTGATTTTATCTCCTTTTTCTAATTAAATGAATAATCTGAAAAATAGAATTTTGCTGCTCAATGCATCCTAGGCGTTATTGATCCACGCTTAGGAGACAGTTTTCTAACAACATCTAGGAACAATGCATCCTGGGCGTTGTTGGAGGCTGATACTTCCTGGGCGTCGTTGATCCACGCCTAGGAGACAGTTTCTTAACAACGTCTAGGAACAATGCTCCCTGGGCGTTGTTGGAGGCTGATCCCTCGCCTAGAAGCCACATTTCTAACAACGTCTAGGAACAATGCACCCTGGGCGTTGTTGAAGGCCAATCCGTTCATAATTCCTAGGCGTTGTAGACCCACGCTTAGGAGACATCCTTCCAACATCGTATAGGAAACTTGCATCCTGGGTGTTGTTGGAGGTTAACACGTTCATAATTCCTAGGCTTTGTAGACCCACGCCTAGGAGACATTTTTGACACCACGCCCAGGAATCATGTCCTCTAGGCGTGGTTGGGCTTTCAAGCCTTAATTTATCCAGTGAATTTTGGTTTTCTTTTTGGTTTAGACCATTCTAGACCTTTTCAAAATTCAAACTTTATGGGCTTCCCGCCTCTACTAGGCCCATTTCTTTTGGGCCAGAAACACTTGAGCTTCCAAACGCTCATCTATATAAGGAGTCAAGTGTGAGCTCATTTCTCACACTTTACTTCCACAAAATTTTCTTCACCTCTAGATTTTTCACTCTGCAAATATTATCTCAAGGATAGCCACAGCAAAGCAAATTCCGGCATTCTACACCACCGCTTTCTGGGCTCATTTTGAAGATTCCGTTTGAATCTTCATCTTCTTCGATTATTTTCAAGAGCTTTTCTGGGTTTCAGTCTTCATCCATGGCGGATTCCGATTCATCTCATTCCCAGGTTCCCCAAGTTGTTCCCCGTCCATCTAGGGCCAGCCGAGGTAAAAAATCTCTTGTCCATTCCTCAGTTATTTCTCTTAGGGATCTTTTAACCGAGTTCGGGCAAGCCTTCCCTAACATGTTACACTTAGATGCATATAATTACCCTTCTAGATTTGGTCCAGAACAAGTAGGTACCATAGTTCGCCTCTTTGGCATTTCTCACCCTTATAGGGCCGAGGCTCCAGGCCCAAATGATAGGGCCTGTTACCCAAAGCCTGGGGCCATTTGGGTCTATAAGGAAACCTTTTATGCTGGTTTTCGCCTTCCTCCTCATCCTTTCGTTTTTCGCCTTTTGGCTGAGGCCCGAGTCTGTCCGACCCAACTCACACCCAATTCTTGGCGTTTTATTCACTGTTATATGGTCCAATCACGTAAAACACGATTTTGAGCCCAATGTTTGTGTCTTTCGCTATTTATTTAAATTTGTAAATGCTTCTGAGGACCAAGGATGGGTCAAAATAGTTCATAGATCCTTGGCCCGCTCCTGCTTTGTTTCTGGCACCAACCCTGACTCGTATCCAACTTGGAAGAACGAGTGGTTTTATGTGTTTCTAGATTCCGAGGATGGTTGGGACCATTTTTTCAGGCCCAACTTCTCAAAAAGTATAGACGGGTCTTTAAGAGACTTAAAATTAGGAATAGATGAGGATGCGGCCATCAAGGCCATTACAGCTGATAACTTGCATCATTGTGCTCTCATCCTTTCAGAGGGTAATTTGCAAAATTTAGGTCTACGTGACCTAGGTCCTGAGGGTATTTCTTTCCCCTTTTATTCCATTTTCTTAATTCCTTATTTGTCCTTCTTCTTACGTGTCTATATCTTTTCACAGCTAGGGCAGCTTTGGACACGATCTTTAAGAAGCGGGAGGCCCGTGCTGCCAAGGGCTCTGCTGTTGAGACCCACCACGACAAGCGGGTTAGGATTGGTAACGGCTCTTCAGTCACGGTTAAGGAGACCGTCCCTACCTTTCTATCCTAGAGGCCCCTTAGCCTTGATGAGGATACCTCTCCTTTCACCGTCACTTGGGGCCTTCAGAAGAGGGACACCGTGGTAGGAAGCTCCGAGGCTGCCGCTGTTTGGTCCGAGAGTGTGATTACGCCTCGTGACAGGGCTGAGATAGTAGAGTCTTATGATGACCTACAGATTGAGCGTCTGGGTGCTCAGGCCATGGCTTCTGTAAGCCTCTTCCTTGTCTCCTTTTTGACAGTTTTTTAATTCTTTCTACTTACTTACTGTATTGTATATGCTCATGCAGATGAATACCTATCTCCAGGCTGCCCTTCATAATCTGAAGGATGTGAGGACTAGCCTGACCATTGCTGAGAGAGATAGGGACAGGTACCTCAAGGCTTCCGAGGCCAACTTCACTCGTTTCCGTGAGGTAGAGAAGGAGCCGGTGGATGAAAAGGAGAAAGTTTGTAAGATGGAGCTGGATGCTTAGAGGGCCCGGGCTGAGGTGATAGCTGAGTATAAGGCATCTCAGGACTTTCAGGATGTCCTAAATGCTGAGTACGATACTAACTTCCCGGAGACCTTTTCTAGCTGTTGGGAGCAGATAGTGGAGGAGATTGGGAAGAAGATCCCGGAGGTGACTCTCACAGCCTATCCAGTCCCTGCTATTCCTGGGAAAGAGCCTCTTCTTGAGGATATTCCTCTCTCTCCTAATCTCACTACTTCCGCTGAGGCCACAGCTGTTTCTCCTCGAGATGCTGATCCTATGCCCGTTCCCCCTTCTACAGCTGTCGATGAGGGAAACATTGATGATGACTTTTTCAAGGATCTTTGAGTAGTTTGTTTTTCTTATTTTGCCCATCGTGGCTTTTTATGTATTGACTTATTCGTATTCGGAACTTATTACCCTTCGGGGTTTATTATGTTATTTTAAGTTATTTATTCATTTTTCTACTATCCCTTTCAAGTACTTGTACTATTAGTTTGCTAGCCTTTTAAAAGCTATCCCTTATTTTCCTCGTACTTGTATTAAAATAGATAAGCAAACTCAATCATATATAGTATGCACCAAACAGTTCTATGATAAGATGAACTAAACAATTGTAAAACAAGTTTATGGCAACTCTTGGGATTCATCCCTTACACCACTCCTAATAATCCTAAAAAATAAAGCTAAAACATGTAAATCCTAAGCAAGCAAAGCTTCAAGGTGCTTTTCAACCTACTTGTCATCTTGACAAGTGAGAATCATGTTTAATGGCTTCACATATAGTAAACCTTCAGGTTTTGTGCATGCCAAGTTCTCGGGACTTCAATACCATCCATAGTCTCCAGCTTGTAGGTTCCTCTACCCTGTACACTCCTGACCTTGTATGGTCCTTCCCAATTTGAGGCAAGCTTCCCTTTCTGCCCTATACCAGAAGCTTACACCTTTCTAAAGAATAAGTCACCCTGTTTGAAGAACCTTTCTTTAACCCTTAGGTTGTAGTAGAACGAAGCCTTTTTCTGTTACTCCATTATCTTCGCATGTGCCTCGTCTCGGACTTCATCAATTAGATCCAGGGCTAATCTTTGCCCTTCCTCATTCTCCTCAGCATTGAAAGCTTGAATCCTGGGAGAGGAGTGTGATATCTCTATGGGAACAACTGTTTCTGCCCCATATGCTAACATGAAGGGAGTTGCTCCAGTCGTGACTCTACAGGTAGTCCTATAGGCCCATTGTATTGGGAGTATTTCATCTACCCAGTTATTCCTCGAATTCTCGATTCTTTTCTTTAGTCCATCCAGGATTATCCGATTTGCCACTTCCTCAATTTCGTTCTCTTCACAATACTTCTTGAATTCCTCGTTGTTGAATTGTGTCCCATTGTCAGTGACTAGGATGCGGGGAATTCCATACCGGCACATGATATTTTTCCACAAGAATTGTGCAACCTGCTTAGTTGTGATTTTGGCCAAGGGCTTGGCTTCAATCCACTTGGTAAAATAATCGATGGCTACAATCAAAAACTTCCTTTGTGTCGTGGCAATGGGGAAAGGCCCAAGTATATCCATTCCCCACATAGCAAAGGGGATAGGTGAGTTGACGGATGTCAGCATCTCAGGGGGTTGTCTAACAACAGGTGCATGCTTCTGACAGAGGTCATACTTCTTCACATATTCTTTGGCATCAACCATCATTTCTGGCCAATAGAAGCCTAAATGGGTTATCTTATGAGCTAATGCTTTGCCCCCCAAGTGTTTCCCACATATGCCTTCATGTACTTCTTCAAGAGCCAAACATGCCTCATCGGGTCTGAGACACCTTAAGTACGGCACCACAAAAGATCTTTTATACAAAATCCCATCTATTAAAGAGTATCTTAGTGCTCGAACAACCAACTTCCGTGCTTCAGTAGCATCATTTGGCAACTATCCGGTTTGAATATGAGTCTTAATGGGATCAATCCATGAAGTCCCCAGACCTATAGGAGCTACAAGCTTAACATCAATGCTCCGTGTCTTCAGAACGCGGAAGTATACACTTCCCGAACTTTCCTCTATCTCGGATGAAGCAAACTTTGATAACGCATCTGCCTTAGCATTTTCCGCCCTCGAAATATGTTCAATATGGCATTCATCGAATTGGGTCATCACAGCCCTTACTAGGCGGACATACTTAGCCATCGTATCATCCCTTGCCTCAAACTCTCCCTTTACCTGGGATATGACCAGCTTCGAGTGTCCACAGACTTTTAAGTTCTTGACTCTAAGTGTCCTTGCTAAGCCAAGGCCAGCTATCAGAGCTTCATATTCTGCCTCATTATTTGTGGTTGGGAAGTCTAACTTTATGGCATACTCAATCAAGAACCCATCAGGGCTTTGTAAAACCAAACCTGCTCCACTTGAATTTGTTTTTGATGCTCCATCGAAATAAAGGACCCAATATTCTTTCTCCTTATCCACTTTTTCCTTGTCCTCCTTATCAACTTCCTTGTCTTGAGGTATGGTATCCTCCCGCCCCCCGACTTCTTGGTTGGGTATGGTACATTCCACCATGAAGTCGGCCAATTCCTGGGCTTTTATTGCCATTCGTGGCTTATACTTGATGTCGAATTCTCCTAGCTCTATCGCCCATTTGATCAGTCTCCCACTAGCCTTAGGACCATGGATTATATTTCTCAAGGGTTGATTCGTTAGAATCTCAATTTGATGAACCTGAAAGTAAGGACGGAGCTTTCTCGAAGCCATTACCAGGGCTAAAGCAAACTTCTCAATGCTTGAATAATTCAACTCAGCTCCATGTAGAATCTTGCTGATATAGTATACGGGTTTCTGGATTTTCAGTTCCTCCTTGACCAACACAGCACTCAAGGCACCCTCTGAAACGGCCAAATACAAGTATAAGACTTCATTCAAAGATGGCTTGGCCAACAACGGGGCCTGGGCCATATATTTCTTTAATTCCTCGAATGCCTTCTGGCTTTCCTCATTCCATTGAAAATTTTTGACCTTCTTTAAGGACTTGAAGAACGACAGGCACTTGTCTCCTGACTTGGAGATGAATCGTCCCAGCGCAACAACCCTTCCTGTGAGCTTCTGAACATCTTTGATAGTTTTTGGTGGTTCCATGTCCAGGATTGCCTTTATTTTATCGGGGTTGGCCTCGATCCCTCTCTTGGAAACCATCAATCCCAAAAATTTTCCAGATCCTACTCCGAAAGCACACTTCGTAGGATTTAACATCATCTTGTGGTACCTCAGGACCTCGAAAGCTTCCCTCAAATGGGTTATATGATCAGTCTTTACTAGACTCTTGAATAATATGTCATCAACATATACCTCCATAGTCTTGCCAATAAGATCCTTAAAAATTTTATTTACCAACCTTTGATAGGTGGCTCCTTCATTCTTGAGACCAAATGCCATAACAAGATAACAATAAACACCAAAGTCAGTGATGGATGATACCTTTGGAATGTCATCCTTATACATTCTGATCTGATTGTATCCACTAAATCCATCCATGAAGCTAAGCATTTCATGCCCAGCAGTGGCATCTATCAAAGTATCGATCCTTGGTAACGGGAAACAATCCTTATGACATGCATCATTTAGATCAGTGAAGTCCACACACATCCTCCACTTTCCATTGGCCTTCTTCATAATGACAGGGTTTACTAACCACTCCGGAAATTGAATCTCCTCAATGAAACCAGCCTTTAAGAGCTTTTCCACTTCCTATTTTATAGCTTCTTGCCTTTTTAGAGCAAAACTTCTTTTCTTTTGTTTCACCATTTTCCGACTTGGATCCACATTCAGCTTGTGAGTGATCAGTTCTGGATCTATTCCTGGCATATCAGCTGCCGACCAAGCGAACACATCGCTATTTTCTTGCAAAAATTTCACCAACTTCCCTCTTAGGGGCTCCTCGAGCTTGGCTCCAATGAAAGTCACCTTCTCAGGATCTTCGGGGGCTAAAGGAATTGAAACCAAGTCTTTTGCTGGCTTTCCTCTTTTCTCATCATTCTCTCGGATATGCAGGTGTTCAATAGGAAGAACCTGCCCTCCAACTCCGTCTGCCCTCAAAGAGGCCACATAACAACTTCTAGCCATTTTTTGATCTCCTCTCTCTTCCCCAATCCCATCTCGGGTCGGAAAATTCTTAACTGAATGATAGGAAGAAGGGACTTCCTTGAAGGCGTGTATCCCTGTTCTTCCCATGATAGCGTTGTAGGTCGAACTAGCCTTCACCACCACAAAGTCCAACATCTGAGTTGCTTGCCTTGGTTCCTGTCCCATGGTTGTTGGAAACTTGATTATTCCTTCTACGGGGCATTCCACTCCCACGAATCCATATATCAGCATGTCGGTTGGGGTCAATTGGGAGTCATTATATCCCATCCTTAAAAAGGTGTCATGGAGCAAAATATCCACTGAAGCATCATTATCCACAAGGACCCTTCTTACCGGGTTGTTCCCTATTATCGGGGTTATGACCAACGGGTCGTCATGGGGAAATTTCACACCCTCCAGATCAGAATCATCAAAAGACATTGTTACTCCTGTCCTGGCCCTCTTCGGGGCTTCCCCAACTATATGCATAACTTCTCAAAAATATGCTTTCCTGGAGTTCTTGGATAACCCAGCAACAGTTGGTCCTCCAAAAATTATGTTGATCACAGGCCCTCGGGGGCACGATCCTCTAAAGATTGTATTTATCACCGGTCCCCTAGGTTGGGGATTTCGCCCCTGATCTTCTTGATCTCTCCTTCGGTCATCAAAGTTCCTTCTCACGTTGTTGCTTCTATCCCCTCCTTCTCCAGTGTATTTGTTCAATCTTCCTTTTTGAATGAGGAACTCAATTTTATATTTTAGTTGTTTACACTCATCGGTGTCATGACCAACATCTTTTTGAAATCTGCAATACTTGCTCTTATCTAGCTTAGCAGGATCAGCCTTCAAAGGCTTAGGCCAACGAATATCTCGATCTTTCTCGATCTCCATCAAGATCTGGCTTCTAGGAGCATTCAGCTTAGCGTATTCAGTGAACTTTTGCCTAGGTCCTCCCTTCTTGGGGGTTGAATCAGAGTTTTGCTCAGTTCTAGGATACTTGTCCTTAGCAATATATTCCAGGTCAGTTTTCTGCTTCTTGCCTCCACTGGGCTCATTACTCAATACGATCTTCCTCATGCTCTCTTCCACCTTAATATACTTCCCGGCTCTATCTTGGAGCTGCAACATGCTTTCAGGGGGTGTTTGGCCAAGGACATCTTGAAGAATTCATCCCTAGTTCCCTGTTGTAGTGCTATCATGGCTACCTTGTCATCAAGGTCCGGGAATTTCAAAGCCTCCTTTGTGAAACGATTCAGGTATTCTATCAAGGATTCCTTTGCTCCCTGTACAATGCTCATGAGGGATGCTGAATGTAATAACCCCAATTTTTGGAAATTTTTGAAACCCTTATGAATAGTGATTTTGCAGATTGTGCTGAATGAGAAAACTTTTCATGCCACACTATGTAGGGCATCTATTATTGATATTCTGAGATTTTATTAGTACTCTATATGGTATATAAGTGTATGTAAAGATCGTCAGAATCCAATTCCGAACATTTTGATTTTTCTCGGAAATCCACCAGATACGGAAAGAATTGAGTATAAGGTAACAGTATAAAAAGGATTTAAATTAAAGGATTATAAGAGAGGATCATAAAAGGATTATAATGTATTGAGAAAGGTTAAGGAAACCCAAGTAATAAGATCCCGGGTATGATCCCTCAAACGAGAAACGAGAACGGAAGTTAAGCGAACCGTATAACAGATCAGCGGTCATTAGGCAAACAATTAGGAGTTAATCAAGGAGGTTAGGGATGATGAGGTCATCCAACCAATAAGAAGAGGGCAAGTAAGGGATGATGACATCACAAGGTGACATAAGCATGACATAGAGGGAAGGAGGTGTGGATGAATGATAACCACACAAAGTTCAAGGTTAATAAGGTAATTAACCAAAATCTAAACAAAAAACAACCAAGGCAAGCAAAACAAATCACAAACACACCAAGAAAGCAAAAAAATCATTTCCTTTCTTTTTCTTTATGAAGCTCTCGGCTTCTTTCTTAGAAAAAGGGAAGTCCAAGCTCCTCCACTTGCTAATTTACAAGGTAATTATCCTAGCTTCTCCTAGTTAAGTTACATACTTCCTAGGTATCTTAGCTTCAAAATCCTTTCCTAGCATTTCCTATAAATCATTCAAGAAGATGGTGAATAGTACTTTCTTGAAATTAATTTTTGTGTTCTTGATTTCTTTGAAAGATCAAGCTTGTAGGAGGTTAGATTAAGGCTTCCATGGGCATTCCAAGGATCTTTCATGGATTAAAAGCTTCAAGGAAGGTATAAATCTTCATTATCTTAGCATTTACTTGTTTGGTATAAATGATTATGATGATGGAATGAGAGATTAAGTGTAGTAGTTGTTTTGTCATGTTGAGATCTTAGTTGTTAAGTGCTTTTATTGATTTTGGAGTTGCGTATACCCTGAGTATAGGGGACCCAAAGGTGAACTCTTTTCTAAAACCGGGAGTAAATGTTCCCGAGTATATGATATATATATATATATTGATATGGTTTTTAAAAACTATTAATCGAATAAGGTTTATTCGATAACTTTATATAATTTAATGAATATTACTTGAATAATCATTCGAGGACTTATGACTCACTTTATATTATTTATTGAATATTATTTGAATATTCATTTGAGGACCTATGACTCCGATTATTTACTGAAATATATTCTTTATTTTATTAAAGAATAAGGTGTCGATAATCAAACTTATTTTTGATTATTCAAATAAAGATAGTACTTTCGTATAAGTATATCTTTGGTTATTTAATATCCATTTCAAGTATGAGGTTTAAAACTTCTACTTCGATTATTTTTATAAGGATTATCTTTATGAGAATATTATTTAAATAATAATATTCAGATATTTCTAATATATCGGGACTGATTTATTTTAATAAATCAGCAGTACTCCAAACATTCTTAAAAATGTTTTCGAGTCTTCAAAATGATTTCTAAAAGTTAGGGCGGATCCCAAAAACTCATTCTTTTATATTTAAGATCCTCCTTTCGAAGGGGATTTAAATACTCGCTCAAAACCTGGGGGATCCGGCTCTGTGGTGTATTTTACATTCGCAACGTGGTTGCTGTTTTGAGAAAACAATTTGATTACTTGCCCAACGTTCGGGAAGTAAGTCCATCTAATTGAGTTGGCATAAGCGACAGGCCGGGGTACGGTCTATCAAAGTGTAAGTGGCTGGGTGGCAGTCCATCAACGCGTAAGAGGCCGGGTGGCGGTCCAGCACAAGGTCCTTATGTGGCCAGGGTGATGACCGGTGGGGGATTCATCCATCTATTAGTAGAAAAGGTTACTTATTGGTATCTTTGCCTGATCAACAAGATATCGGGTTTATGCCAAAATTCTTTTCTTTCCAAATTCATTGGATATTACAACTCTGTTCATACTTTACATGACAGAGGTTTTCAGGAGATGTATGAGATATATATATATATATGGATATATATATATAGATATCGGGACTTAATGAAGTATCTCGTAACTTCATTTCATTCAATGATATTTCAAAGATTGAATCTATTCAGGTCTTATCTTGTAGTCTCATCTATGTGATGAACTTTTGAAACTGATGATACCTTGAACGGTGGTAGTTCAAGTAGTATCCGGAAAAGATATAAATATATTGGAGTATCTTGTAACTTCATCTTTTCAACTTATATCTGGTTAATGATTATCTTATGCATGACAAAGATTTTCACAAAAACGTTGAGACAAGGTTAGATATATGAGATCACCTTGCAACGATATTTTTATACAGTTATAAACTGGAACTCTGTGTATATTATACATGTCAGAGGATTTCAAGGATTGTGAAAAGTATATAGGTACATATATAATGAATATTTTGTGACTTGGTCGCGGTAAGATATCAAACTTGGTTCATTTCTTCTTGACCAAGACTTTCATGAGTACTATGAGAATGCTCATATATTGTAAATCATTATACATATTATTTTGGTGGGCTTGTTGCTCACCCTTGCTTTCTTCTTTCATCACACAACATCAGCTAGACAAGATGAACAGGACCAAGCTTTCAATTCACAAGCGGTTAGAAAATGTTCCGCAGTTTTCTGGAAGCGTTGATGCCGCCGTAGCTGAGGTAGGAGCTACCAATAGGCTAGGTTTTCAACTATTGATGAACCAGACTTATGTATAATATGAATTGTAATAATGGCAAGGAATATGTAAATTATTCAGAAACCCCTTTTGAGGTGAAATGGTTTATAATTGTGGAATAAAATGACTTGTGTTCTTTTTGGTTTTCATCTCTGAGACTATAACTTGTGGTGTGTGTGTGTATATTGTGGGGTCACAGTACGCAACAGTTGGTTGATTGATAAGGTTAAGTATTATTAAGGGAAATGGAACTCGTGACAACCCGGATCCCCGACCCCGGATTTGGGGGTGTTACAGAAATGGTATCAGAGCCAAGCGTTATAAACCTCAGAGATGATGTGACGTTAAGATAATAAGTTCACTAAGATAATAAGAACTCTTGCCAAGTTCATAGTCGGGCTACCTAACGTAGTACTGACAGTTAAAACCCTTATGGGAACCCTTATAAATATCATGATAGAAGCGTAGTTCATTATCGTTTATGGTAGCGGGACTCCAAACGCTGAGGTTGAGGAGTAACAACGCGATGCTGTTTTATTACTAATTGGAGATCGGATTGTGGATCCGATAGAGCGTCCTAACGCGAGATCAGATGATGTTCATATTGAGGATGTAGCGGTTGAGGATGTTGTCCTAGAAGGGATAGTTGCTGAGGAGGATCCCATGGAAGATCCTGCCAAGAATGAATAAAGGACCACTGATGAATTGATGACCATGGTTAGGTCGACTACCAGAGGTAGGATTGGTCGGTCACTACCGGAGGTTCATTCAAGTTTGTAAAGATAGTAGCCCCCTTTAACGCGGCTTACTCGTAAGACTGAGAAGTTTGAATGGACGGAGAAATGCGAGAACAGCTTTCAAGAACTGAAGCAAAGATTGGTGATGGCCCCTATGTTGGCATTGCCGGATGGAAAAAGGAGATTTTGTGATATGTATTGACGCTTCGCATAAGGAATTAGGGTGCTTCTTATACAGCACAGCAAGGTAATCGCGTACGCGTCAAGATAATTAAGGGAATATAAAATTCGATATCCCCACCCATGAGCTTGGGCTCGTGGCAATAGTTTTGTCCTAAAGATTGGAGGCACTACTTGTATGGAGAGAAGTGCGAGATTTACACAAGCCATAAGTGCTCTAGTGCATTTTCACGCATGAAGAGCTCAATATGCGCCAGAGGAGGTGATTAGAGCTAATCAAGGATTACGATTATGAGATTCTTTATCATCCAGGGAAAGCCAAAATGGTGGCTAATGCCCTTAGTGTAAAGGAAAGACTCAAGATGATAATGTCTTTGGGAGAGTTGATAAGAGATTTTGAGAAAATGGAAATAGAAGTGAAGGTAACCGGAGCCGGTACCGAAAAGCTGTTTGAGATTGCAATACAGACCGAATTATTGGAAAAGAACACATTGTGCCAGAAAAAGTGATGAATGAAGGCAGAGAGCCAACAAATAGATATGAGATTAATACCGAAAAAGATGATAAGGGAATATTGAGGTATTCCTATAGAATTTGGGTTCCAAATGTTCAAGAGCTTAAAGATGAGATCTTAGATGAAAGTCATAGTTCAAGGAATAAGATTTAGGGCAAACCCTGAATGTGATAGTCAGGGAGGACGCCATCAAGATAGAAGGAACCCATAACATAATGAAGTGGGAAATGAGGATTTTAACGTATAAGATAACCCCAAGTATGGGAGAAGGATGAAACATTTCATACTAAGGAAACAGAAAGTCAAGTAAGGAAAGGAGACCCGAGACGGTACTCCTATACGGCAATTCATGGACCTGTCTAAAAAGAACTTAGACTATTATCCCCAACCACCACCTTGAGGAAACAATGCGGTAGAAAATTCTTTCATGACCTTTAAATCGCTAAGCTCTCAGAGTTCCAAGGAACAGGTTGACCCAGTCAAGGCAAGAGCCTGGCTAAAGGAAATATAGGAATCATTTGAAATTCTAAATGATTGACGAATCACAAAAGACTGTTTTGTCACTTACCCTCCTAAGAGAGAGGCCACCCGCTGGTGAAAGGCCAAGGAAGGAACGGAGCAAGAGATTATAATAAACTGATTTAAGTTTAGTCAATTGTTTTCAGGAAAGTACTTCCCAAGGTTATGGAGATAGTGCAAAAGCTTTAGAGCCAGAACAAAGGTAGACGAGTATGATGAATTGTGAATTTAAGTTGTAAAAGTTGTCAAGATTCGTTCTAAGGACATGAATCCAGAATGACGGGATATTTGAAATCAATGCTTATGTTGTGTTGGTTCATGAAATAATGATAAGAGAAAGGAAAATAAAAAGAAACTGAAGTGGAAAGGAATATAAAGGCAATAGAGTTTGAGGAATGATAAAGGAGTTGGGTATGAGGAAACCCTAAAGACTCGTAGCAATAGAAATAGAAAAGTATGTAATCGTCAGGATGAGGGTGATTCACCATGAGTTAAAATTGATGGTTGAAGGCATAAGAGATACATATATTTTATCCCCTGTAAGTTGGGAGGATTCGAGAAAACCTTGAGATAGTTCGAAGGAGAAATGATGAGACGCGGATAGACTGAGGAGACAAGGAAGTAAGAAATTAGGAAAATTGGATGAAGGAAGTGACCTTCAATAATGTGAAGTGTAAGACCGGTGGCTCGATACCCAGGAAGGGAGACGCCAGGTATGAGAGATATCCCAACATTGAGATGACTGTTGAGATAAACAACAAAAGTAAATAAGGAATTATTAAGAAGAAGTTCACGTTAAACACGACCAATATCTTCCAAAACATCCTTGTTATCATTACCAAATTAGGCAAGAAAAGCGGATAACCGTTGTTATCTTTTGGAGGCCATATTGATTGACCTCATTTTGAATACAGATGTTATTGTGAAATTAGGCATATACTATCGAGGTGGGAATGATTGAATAAGACACCCTTATCAGGGATATATGACTTGATTTATCCATGGAAGGATGCATGTACCTTTTTAAAGGTGGAATTAAGGATAGAACATCGGTAACTTAAAACGAATCCTAGGGGAATGCATAAAGGTTGGCATTTCACCCTTAATAGGGATAGTATGAGTTTTGACAGTATGAATCGGAAAGGATTAAGGTAATAACAACCTGTAAGAATCAGTGGAGAAATTTTTAGAAGTACATAGACAATGGTTCTAGTATTAGTAAATGGTATTTTGATATGCCCTGTATCTAGGGAATACAGGAGGAACGATTCAAGGATAACCTTAGAGGTTTTACAAGGAGAAAGGTAATATTCAAAATTCTCAAGAATAGAAATGTTGATAAAGGAAATATGACGTAATTATAATGATGCCAAGTGGGGCACGTGTTAAACCACGAGAAAGTATTGATCGAACCAGTAAAGGTCGAAATTGTTCAGGGCAATTAGGGCCTAAGATAAAAGATGTTCTAAGTATGATTGAGAGTCAGTCGTGACAGTGATTAACCTCTAAAGACTGAGGTAATAACTTATGGAAAAATGGTGATATTTTTTTTTCTCATATGATTTTAAGGAAAACATCTTCACTCAAGCAGTGATTGGAAATGAGGTAGAAAATTTAGTGAAGGTGGTTAAAATGACATTGATTGTAAGGAAATATTACTATCAGGAAGGGCCAAAGAGGTGGCCGACACTTTATGTGTAAGAAGATAATTATAGGCGCTTGTGCCAAAAGAATACAGTGATGATGGTTAAAGCTGAGAAGGTTGTATTATGGTTTGGAAGATTGACATTCCTTCTGATGACTGTGCAATACCCAACCGTAATAGTAGTTTGGTAAAGGTTTAATTCGTGTAATCGCCATGAGCGGGCTATCTATCCTAGAAGGTCCTATATTGAGAATAAGCCAGGACCATATTTCAAAAAGGACTAAACAAACCTTTGAGTTAAGTCTTCTATTGAAGGCATATGATTAAGAATGGTATTAACCTGCTATCATTGCTTTGATTGAAATTCTTCTGCAATTTTATCTGCTTCATGTCATATGTACGTCAAGTTCAGGAGAGTTCTTCATGAATAATGAACGGTGATCATGTTACCTCCTTAGAAGAATTCGATACGAGATGTATGGACTCCGTATAGTTAGCTATTAAGATTTCATGGAAAGTGAATTACTATAGTAGGTCAGTGGTGGACCATAGTAATGCAGCAATGATTCTACGAGTAATGAGTCGATTACAACCATGAGAGTTGTATTGGAATGGATGTTGAGATTGAGTACCACTAATTGGGTCGTGATGGTGTATAAGTTATCATTGATAGACTAATTAAGTAGATTATCTACCTATTGAATATTTATTCCCTCTAATAAAAAGAGAGTCGGATTACTATACGAGGAAGGTTGCGATGCAAGCATAGAATTCTAGTAACGATGATGTCTAGAATGAGATCCCAGATTCGATTTTCGATATCGAGGGAGTTTCAAAGGTGATTGTGTATAAGCTCGAGGAAGAGCATGGGTCCATAGAATGATGGACGGAATAGCAAAAATATTTAGGCATGTGAAATGCGATGCGATAATACTTGATATATATACATATATGTTTTGTTCTCCTATGACAAACCTCTATAATTCAGAGGTAGGTTCCAAGCCAGATGTTTTGTGGCAGTATATTTTTTTTCATATACACAATTCTCTTCAGTTCGTTCTTTTCTCTTTTTTTCATTTCATGTAAGCTGAGAAGAACAACCCTTCCAGAAGGGGAGGTATTGCCGAATGACTATCTATCTGTGTGATAGAAGCCTAGTAGGATACCATCTATTGTTTAATTGCTTGTCAAGTATTAAAGGCTGGCCACCTTCTGTACTAACTATGTGATATAACAAGTGTTCATGATCATAGTGATCTCTCAACAAATTCCTTTACTTCTACATGATTGATCAAACTTTGGAAAATGGAAACAGCTGAAAAAGGAGTAGTAAAGTTATGGTGGTATTCAGAATGGAAGCACATTCATGATACTAAGGTTGATGTGGTTATTAAAAGGTTATAGAACGCTAACAAGCAAAAATATAACCAGTATAGTATTAGGAACGGAAGGTAGTAGCGATTACGAACTGGAAAAGAATGGGTATTAAGAAGCAAAAGCTCTAATGCTAAAAGCTATAATAAGAGTCTGTGCAATAGACTTGAAAGAATTTGGAATGATCACTTAACACGGATTGAGTTTTCTTACGACAATAGATCATATGTCAGTATTGAGATATCGCCTTATGAGATCCTTGAGGGAAGACAATGTCGATCTCCCTTATGTTAGGATGAAGTTGTAGAGCGCAAGATGCTCGGACCCGCAGTAGTCCAAAGGACCAGGGATATAATAGATCTAATCAGAGGACGGCTGGTAGTAACCCAAGATGGATATAAGAGGTATGATGATTTGACTCAAAAGGACAAAGAGTATGAAATAGGGGACCTAGTAATGTTATAGGTATCCCTTGGAAAGGATTGATGAGGTTCGGAAAGAAAGGAAAGCTAAGTCTACAATTTGTTGGACCCTTGGATATATTAAGACGTATTGGGAAGCTAGCATATGAGCTAGCCCTACCCCCGAACATGTAGCAAGTTCTTAACGTGTTCCATGTATCAATGTTAAGGAAGTGTAATTCGGATGCCAGATAAATAGGGGCATATGAGCGCATAGACATGCAACCCGACGTAACCTATATGGAGCAACCAGGAAGGGTTATAGAGTAAAAAGGAACAAGTGCTTAGGAGAAGGGTTATCAAACTATTCAGAGTTTGATGGAAGAACCATAATGTGGGAAAATTTACTCGAGAGTTAGAAAGTGCAATGTTAAGAAAGTATCCCTATTCATTTTCTATCTGATTCCGGGACGGAATCCTTTTAAGGAGGGGAGACTGTAATAACCCCAATTTTTGGAAATGTTTGAAACCCTTATGAATAGTGATTTTGCAGATTATGCTGAATGAGAAAACTTTTCATGCCACACTATGTAGGGGTTCTGTTATTGATATTCTGAGATTTTATTAGTACTCTATATGGTATATAAGTGTATGTAAAGATCGTCAGAATCCAATTCCGAACACTTTGATTTTTCCCGGAAATCCACTAGATACGGAAAGAATTGAGTATAAGGTAACATGATAAAAAGGATTTAAATTAAAGGATTATAAGAGAGGATCATAAAAGGATTATAATGTATTGAGAAAGGTTAAGGAAACCCAAGTAATAAGATCCCGTGTATGATCCCTCAAACGAGAAAGGAGAATGGAAGTTAAGCAAACCGGATAACAGATCAGCGGTCATTAGGCAAACAATTAGGAGTTAATCAAGGAGGTTAGGGATGATGAGGTCATCCAACCAATAAGAAGAGGTCAAGTAAGGGATGATGACATCACAAGGTGACATAAGCATGACATAGGGGGGAAGGAGGTGTGGATGAATGATAACCACACAAAGTTTAAGGTTAATAAGGTAATTAACCAAAATCTAAACAAAAAACAACCAAGGCAAGCAAAACAAATCACAAACACACCAAGAATGCAAAAAAATCATTTCCTTTCTTTTTCTTTATGAAGCTCTCGGCTTCTTTCTTAGAAAAAGGGAAGTCCAAGCTCCTCCACTTGCTAATTTACAAGGTAATTATCCTAGCTTCTCCTAGTTAAGTTACATACTTCCTAGGAATCTTAGCTTCAAAATCCTTTCCTAGCATTTCCTATAAATCATTCAAGAAGATGGTGAATAGTACTTTCTTGAAATTAATTTTTGTGTTCTTGATTTCTTTGAAAGATCAAGCTTGTAGGAGGTTAGATTAAGGCTTCCATGGGCATTCCAAGGATCTTTCATGGATTAAAAGCTTCAAGGAAGGTATAAATCTTCATTATCTTAGCATTTAGTTGTTTGGTATAAATGATTATGATGATGGAATGAGAGATTAAGTGTAGTAGTTGTTTTGTCATGTTGAGATCTTAGTTGTTAAGTGCTTTTGTTGATTTTGGAGTTAAAGAGTAGCACTAGTTGTTCTTGATGATTCATGGTATGATTTAGGCTTGGTTTAAATGGTTTAAAGTGGTTGATGAGTGATATTGTCATATGGTTGTATTGGGATTGATTGGTGATAGTTTGGTGTTGAATTGGTTTGGTAAAATTTTGGGAAATCGCGTAAACATAGCCGTCGTAATGCCCGATTTACCGTACACTGTTTTTGTTCTTAACATCAGAACCCTTGCACTCACTGTTAGGTTTTTAACATTGCCATTTTTAGATAGTTCATGTTACGAGCTTCGTTTTGATATGTGGTATGCTTGAATCCGATGTACGGTTTAGGAGAAACGACCGTTTTAAGTAACGGCGTTTCGCGACCGAACCATTACCCCTCGCCTTACTTTGAAACCTTGGTTAAGGACCTTAAATGACTAATTGGGGTATGAAAAAATTAGGTAAAGTGTATTAGGAAGTTTGTAAGACACTCGCGAAAGAATCGCCTTAAAACTCGTAATGGTTGATTTATTAAAAATGGTGGAGCCGAGGGTACTCGAGCGACTTAAGAGAATTAGTAAGCGCGAAAGCGAACGTTAGGACTCTAAATGGTTAAAGTCTAGTTTCTTAAGCGACCGGGGTTTAGTTCCGACTTATGTTGTTGTTCATAGGTTATCGAACCCACTCTAAGCTTAAGTCTATCCAGGAGCACTCAGGCAAGTATTCTACCCGTATAACTGTTGTTGTGATGTATATGTGTATATGCATGATCTTGTGATAAATGCATATTTGTTATTAGCAAATTCTTGCGATATATTGGAGCATGTGATATGGTATATATGCATGCCTATTTCGTATTCTTGATTTATATATATGTTGGTTCAAATGCTTATTAGTTGCATAATACCTATGCTAGAGATAAGCCGTAGTTGCGTATACCCTGAGTATAGGGGACCCAAAGGTGAACCCTTTTCTAAAACCGGGAGTAGATGTTCCCGAGTATATGATATATATATATTTATATATATATATTGATATGGTTTTTAAAAACTATTAATCGAATAAGGTTTATTCGATAACTTTATATTATTTTATGAATATTACTTGAATATTCATTCGAGGACTTATGACTCACTTTATATTATTTATTGAATATTATTTGAATATTCATTTGAGGACCTATGACTCCGATTATTTACTGAAATATATTCTTTATTTTATTAAAGAATAAGGTGTCGATAATCAAACTTATTTTTGATTATTCAAATAAAGATAGTACTTTCGTATAAGTATATCTTTGGTTATTTAATATCCATTTCAAGTATGAGTTTTAAAACTTCTACTTCGATTATTTTTATAAGGATTATCTTTATGAGAATATTATTTAAATAATAATATTCAGATATTTCTAATATATCGGGACTGATTTATTTTAATAAATCAGCAGTACTCCAAACATTCTTAAAAATGTTTTCGAGTCTTCAAAATGATTTCTAAAAGTTAGGGCGGATCCCAAAAACTCATTCTTTTATATTTAAGATCCTCCTTTCGAAGGGGATTTAAATACTCGCCCAAAACCTGGGGGATCCGGCTCTGTGGTGTATTTTACATTCGCAACGTGGTTGCTGTTTTGAGAAAACAATTTGATTACTTGCCCAACGTTCGGGAAGTAAGTCCATCTAATTGAGTCGACATAAGCGACAGGCCGGGGTACGGTCTATCAAAGTGTAAGTGGCTGGGCGGCAGTCCATCAACGCGTAAGAGGCCGGGTGGCGGTCCAGCACAAGGTCCTTATGTGGCCAGGGTGATGACCGGTGGGGGATTCATCCATCTTATAGTAGAAAAGGTTACTAATTGGTATCTTTGCCTGAGCAGCAAGATATCGGGTTTATGCCAAAATTCTTTTCTTTCCAAATTCATTGGATATTACAACTCTGTTCATACTTTACATGACAGAGGTTTTCAGGAGATGTATGAGAGATATATATATATGGATATATATATATATAGATATCGGGACTTAATGAAGTATCTCGTAACTTCATTTCATTCAATGATATTTCAAAGATTGAATCTATTCAGGTCTTATCTTGTAGTCTCATCTATGTGATGAACTTTTGAAACTGATGATACCTTGAACGGTGGTAGTTCAAGTAGTATCCGGAAAAGATATAAGTATATTGGAGTATCTTGTAACTTCATCTTTTCAACTTATATCTGGTTAATGATTATCTTATGCATGACAAAGATTTTCACAAAAATGTTGAGACAAGGTTAGATATATGAGATCACCTTGCAACGATATTTTTATACAGTTATAAACTAAAACTCTGTGTATATTATACATGTCAGAGGATTTCAAGGAATATGAAAAGTATATAGGTACATATACACTGAATATTTTACGACTTGGTCGCGGTAAGATATCAAACTTGGTTCATTTCTTCTTGACCAAGACTTTCATGAGTACTATGAGAATGCTCATATATTGTAAATCATTATACATATTATTTTGGTGGGCTTGTTGCTCACCCTTGCTTTCTTCTTTCATCACACAACATCAGATAGACAAGATGAACAGGACCAAGCTTCCAATTCGCAAGCGGTTAGAAAATGTTCCGCAGTTTTCTGGAAGCGTTGATGCCGCCGTAGCTGAGGTAGGAGCTACCAATAGGCTAGGTTTTCAACTATTGATGAACCTGACTTATGTATAATATGAATTGTGATAATGGCAAGGAATATGTAAATTATTCAGAAACCCCTTTTGAGGTGAAATGGTTTATAATTGTGGAATAAAATGACTTGTGTTCTTTTTAGTTTTCATCTCTGAGACTATAACTTGTGGTGTATGTGTGTATTGTGGGGTCACAGTACGCAGCAGTTGGTTGATTGATAAGGTTAAGTATTATTAAGGGAAATGGAACTCGTGACAACCCGGATACCCGACCCCGGATTTGGGGGTGTTACACTGAACTTTTCTCATGCGCTCTCCCACTGATAAACTGCTTAATAAAAGCCTGACTCAACTCTATGAAGGACCCGATAGAGTTCGGGGGTAAACGACTATACCATCTTTGAGCCATACCCGACAGGGTTTGAGGAAAGGCCCGACACTTAATAGCGTCATTCACGGGTTGCAACAACAGTGCATTAAAAAATATCCTGACATGATTAGCGGGATCTCCCGTACCATCATAAGCTTTGATAGTGGGCATCTTAAACTTCCTCGAGATATGGGCATTCATTATTTCTTCAGTGAATGGCGGGGTAGGATCATCCGGATCTCCAAGGGGAAGAAGATTGCTTGGGTCAGCCCTTGGGACAACGGCCCTTCTCTGTATCGGACCTTCCAGGTTTATAATAGGGGATGATTCCTCCCCTTTGGGGGTAATGGGGGTCTGGCGGTCTGGTGCGCTTCCAAGTCGCGCCTCAGCCTTTGAATCTCAGCCTCGTGAGCCCTGATCCTTTCCTGCACTTCTTGGGGATTCGTACCTTGGGTGCTTTGAGGATGTTTGCTACCATCAGCCATCGGCTCTTTACCAACACGTCTCCTTCTAGGGGCCACTTTATCATCCGAAGATTCAGAGTCTCTCTTAGTGTAAGGACCAGAAAATTCCTGATCCTCAGGGATAGGAGCCAAGCCTCGTATGTAGGGGGAGATCGCCCCCGTGCTTCACTCCGTCGAGCATGTCCACTTCCTCCAACCTCAGGGTAAAGGGGCATCCCATAAGGGGGGTTAGTAGTAACAACAGTTGAATAATCGTACCCAATGGGTCTAGAATTCACAGGTGCATGTAGTTGTTGAACTTGAGGATTCGTGCCTTGAGTAGCCGAGGGAATTATCCCTTGTGGCTGAGGTTCAGTTGCCCCTATCTGGGCTTCTCCTTGTGTGGCTGCATAAGTTGAATGAGGAGGTACCTCCACAGTTGACGAAATCACTTGGGTTGTCTCCGTTGGTGTTCCTTTTTCGAGGGCTCTAACTGTTCTCCGTGTTTATCATGGTTGTTGTTGTTTTTCCCACAGACGGCGCCAAATGTTATGGATAAAAAACTAAGGTTATTATATGCTGCATTTATTACTAAGGTTCGGGAGCTCAAGGCCTTTAATGGCTGCTCTCGTGTTTCGTAGCTTAACTCTGCCTTTATGAGATGCCTACGTATCTCTGTGAATTAGATAATCAAGCCAAAAAATGTAGTTCTGATTTTTGGGGTGAGGCCCCTTATATAGATGTTGGGAGTCCTTGAATTGGACTTGGTATAGGAGACTTATTGATCAAGTTCTCAGACTTTAGATAGACTTAGAAGTCCTAAAATAAAGGAATCAAATTCCTAGTGGGTGTAGGTGCCCTTGGGGCTATCTTCTATAGATTTATATCACTGACTGGACTCTTTTAATGAGTTATTAATCTCATTTATTTATTAATTACGAAATTAATAAATAATCAGAATTTCGGGCCTCGTTAATTGGGCTTCATTTCTGGACCATACCAGGTCTAATTAATTCAACATTAATTATATTTCTAGGATAATTTTAGGCCCATATCAAAAATTCTATAACTTTGGGAGCTATTATGGGATATTTAAACATTCCTCTTCCAACATTGCGAGAGCAGTTAAAACTGAACTTCCTAATCCTCTAATATTGCCTGCTACCAAGACTAAGGTGGAGATAGAAGCTAGACTGCTAAAATCATCCAACCAAGCCACAGTTTAAATAAGTCAAGATGATGTTGGGGTAGAAAGACTACAGAAAGCAGCTGAGGAAACCTGATTGGACAAAGAATTTGATGAATTGCTCGGGGCTCTCAGAGTTTATCTAACCAACAACTTCTTCACCTACAAAAAGGCTTTGGACATAAATATCAATTTTCTAAGGGTTATAATGGTGATAAAAGGGAACTTCCAAGAGAATAGGATTGTTGCAAATATAAATGAGTCAGGTGTGGATAGATGTATGCATGTGTCTCTTACTTATCTCCAATATAGAAGAACATCTGAGCTTGATATCCTAATCAACAAGGTTAATAGGGTGATTCTAGAGGACACTCTCTTGCTAAATGAACTCAAGAATGCTCAAGTAGCTGCTTTTCCAGAAGCATGTCTTCATCCTAGAAATAGGGTGATCTACATCTGTTCATCAACCAAAAGGTGCAAGCATTTCATGATTCCAAAGCACTGTGTCATGGGGAACTTGAGGCTGATATTGACCCTAGAGACTGACTTAAAAATTAAGAAGATCAGGATTGTAGAAGATGAAGAAATGATCAAGATCTTGGGGAGATATTTGAAGAATACTGATATCCTGTTACTTAAAACTCAAATTGATACTAAAGATGGATGATGATGAGCAGATAAGGATGAGCAAAAATTTTCTGGCTCAAATCCAAATCAATCTTCTAAAGCAACTGGCAACAAGGTGTATGAGAAGAAAAAAGGGAAAGGAAGAGAAGAAAGATGATGGAAAGAAGAAGAAGAAAAAAGATGGAGAAGGGGAAACAAAGAAGCAAAATGTCCAGGAAATAAAAGTTTCATAAATCCAACCAACTCAGACCTCCAAGCCAAGCCAAAAAACACTCAACCAATCCAACCTCAAAAACCCAAGTACCGATTCAAGCAAACTGCAAACTCTTTGCTCAAAATACCTATCAAAGACAACCATGTCACATTAAATAAAATATCAAAACCTCGTTCATTTAAACCACCAACCAAAAAAACCAAGAAAAATCACAGCAAAAAATGGAGTTATCTGGAATTGTTTTAATCAGGAAGATTTTCTACAAATCTCAAGGAGCATAATAGATGAAGAGTATCTCCAACAACAAGATGAAGAGATAGTCAGAGTTTGGGTTGTCTCCTTGAGTGAAGTCAAAATTTATTATAAAAATGGCTCATTTATCTTGCTGAATAGAGATGTTATTGAAAATACTTCTACTGTAGAATTGATGAGGGTGATTAGTTTGATGAATGCAAGGGATTCAAGTACAAAAATATGGAAGGCTGTGTTGGCAAAAAAATTGAGATAAAAAGATATAAGGTATGCAATAATAAAGGCTGAGAGGGAGGAAAGGGAAAGGCAGTAAGCCAAGGAGATTGAAATGTTTGAACAAAGATCTAATGAACTCAAGATAAGGGGGCTGAGTAGAATCTCAAAAGATGGGCATTTTATGAATATTCAAGTTGGCAGATTTTCAAGATTCAGGGACAATTATCTCAACAATTATTCATTGGATGAATGGCTCAAACTGGTGGAAGTCTTGAGAGGGACATAATTATTGAAGAACTTCAAGTGCTAGTAAATATTAATGACCTCATCAAGAAACAACCTAGTTATGAGAAATTCACCTGATGACAATAATTTTGAATTAATGTAATTGATCAATGTATAAACAATGTGATTTTTATTTAATCTATCAATTTACTGTATTTAATTTTAGCTTAGGGTTAGTCTTGTTATCAGCCGTAGATTTGTGATAAGCAATCTTCTCACAAATTGAGGGAGATTGTTGTGCAAGGCATGCATGTATCATAACAAGACTAAGTCACATTGATAGCCCTAAGATTAAGTTACTTAATAATCAATTTTGTATTTTGTAATTATATTTCTTGAGTCTGTAAAAATGATTAGTATATTAGACTGGGGTATTTTTCTGAGAACATATTCAAGCTAAGGAATAAACTCTGGAAGAAGATCAAGTCATGATCATGCCTCAGAAAAAAGATGTAGAAGCTTGGATTTGAATAAAGCTGTTCTATGAAAAAAATTCTAAGTAAAGATATTGACAAGTCACAGATCAAGTTATATCGAGAAGTCATTCGAGAAGTTGAAAATAGCTTATAGAGAAGTCTCAGAGATATCGATAAGTCAAATGCATATGGAGATGTTAGAGATATCGACAATCCAAATGAAGATGTAGAGAACTGGAGATATCGATAAGTCAAATGCATGTAGAGATCTTAGAGATATCGACAAGCCAAATGAAGATGTAGAGAACTGGAGATATCGACAATTCAATCTACATGTAGAGAAATCGAGATATCGACAAGTCAAAAGCTTAGATCGAGAACTGAAAGTTGTCAACAAGTCACTCTACATATCGAGAACTCAAACATATCGATAAGTTATTAACATATATCGAGAACTTAGACATCTAGATAAGTCATCAACAGACGTTGAGAACTCAGATATATCGATAAGTCACTTTAGTTATCGAGATGTCACTTTTCTACAGAACCAAAAAGGAGATATCGATACACTCTCTCAAATTCAGAATGCTGACAAGTTCAAGATTCAAGATTATGAGTCAACAAACAATTCATTCACCGGATTGAAAAGTCTATAAAGCAACTTGAAGAATACAAGATCAAGGGCCAAGAATAACTGGACAAAGGGTGCTAAAAAACCTGCAAGATTCTACACAAATTTGCTAACACCAGAAAAAGAAATAGACAAGGTTGCTTTAGAAATTGGTTTAGTACATTTTAGTGAAAGTTTTTTAAACCCGTGTTGCTAGTCTATAAAGAATGTACGAGTCCTTAGTTCAAAAGTAACAAATAGATCTATAATTTCTTGTATTCTCGCAAGAAAGAAGCCGAGTTCTTATTTTCTTAAGAACACAGTTTCGTAGCAAGACAAGCTTGATTAATATAATTAAGTGAGTTTTTGATATATTTTGTTTGTGTTTGTTCTGATTAAACATAATATTTACATATATTAAACTTCTTTATTCAAATCATAATCCATTAAGCTTAAAGCCAAGAAAAATCCAAGAAACACATTCACCCCCCGTGTTATATTTCATAGCATTCAATATCTAACATGCTTGGAATGCAATATTGCTCAACTACTACCACTCCTATGGCCATTACAACCAAGTTAGATTTAAATACTGGTGCATCAGTAGAAATAACTAACTACAGAGGTATGATTGGCTCACTCTTATATTGGGCTGCAAGTAGGCCTGATATTATGTATGCTACCTGTTTGTGTATGGTTCCAAGCGGATTGTTAGGGCTAAACACGCGCTAATATTCATGCAAGTATACGTGATTGAAAGTAATATGGAATTAATTCTAGTTCATTCCCACAGAGACTGGCTTTGGTTAACTATGTGATTTATGCACTTATGCACCGATGATATGGTTATTATCCAATGCTAAGACGATAATAAATTGGGGTTTTGATTATAACTACGAATTAAACTAACAATTATAACTAAGAGAATAAAAGAGAGTTGTATATTATATGAGACAAATATGGGATTCTAACTTCATTAAATACTTCATTCAATAGCCTTATTGATCTTAACCGTAGCATGCAATGGTGATGATACTAATCAGATAACACGAAACTGCTAAACGCCCACTTTCATTGCACGAATAACATACTACCAGACATCCACAAAAGAGATAGAAGCTGAATAGATACCAATTATATTGAGACCCTATATGTCTACAGAATTTGACAATATAATGTCTTAAAGCACATGTTATCTATCAGGATTACACAGGGCAAGTAAGATGGTTAAAATTACCTACAAATCATGCATAACAATAACACATGAACCTATGCTAGAATGGCAAGTTCTAAATCCTTAAATTCACCGTCGCTTTATTAAAGATTAACACACTATCTTTTAAGTTTGCGACGCTCATAAGAAGAATAAGCACAACCAATACTAGGTTATCATACAATCACCACACACTAAGGCATCGAACAATTTAAGTAAAGAAATAGATAAATAAATCCGCTAGAACCCCACAATAACGTTTAGCCCATAGTCGGACTCATCATCAACGTGGGTTCCGATGAAAACATGATATATTAAACGTAGTCTTTATACTGAATAAATAATAAAACCAAGTATGAAACAAGAATAAGGTTCACGAATAAGAAAAAGCATCCAAGTTACAACTTAGAACAAAGAATCAAGAGTATAAACTAAATCTTCTTCTCCTTCGTTGAATCGTGCTAAAACGGTCTTCTTATGCCTTCTCCTTGTGCTATGGTACGTCCCTCTATGGAAAAGGTCCTTTATTTAGGTATATATAGCAGCCCATGCAAAGTAGAAGTCCTTCAATTAGATATCAATTAGAATCAGAATTCTTGAATCCCGACCCGGCGCGGGCGCGCGCTTCATCAGCGCGGGCGCGCTGGCTTTCTGCTGTTTGGCGTGGCCGCACGCTAGACCAGTACGGGCGCGCCGTGCTTCTAGAAAAACTTCTTGTTTTCTTTAATTCTTACTGCAATTAAGTTGGCTTCCCGAGCTTTATTCCTTTGACACCATCCTAACACCATATTAACACCAAAATAATGCTAATTCACCTGATTCCTGGATTAATACCTGAAATGCAAAAACACTAGAAAACACATTAAAACACCAACAACTTGAGTACAAATGCATCAATTCAAAGTTTAATAGAGCATTATAAAGTGTCATAAATGCCACTCAACATACCCCCAAACTTGAATCGATGTTTGTCCTCAAGCATAACAGAATCAAAGAACAAGAAACAAAAATGCATGAATGCAACTAAATGAATGCAGCGATCCCCATAGAATAACTAAACCAATCCACAAGCAATCTCTCAACAAATGCAGTTACTCGCATAAAGATCAATCGAACCATATAAATCAACTTACTAACTAGAGACGTGCGTGTGTGCAAATGCTTACATATATATACTATCACAACTAGATCGATAATCATGACTCACTACTCGTCAAGGCAATCACAAGGTTATAATTAAAATAAAAAGCTAGACTCAAAATAACTTATAACACTTCAATTCTTATATTGGAGTTTTATACGGATTCATGCTTTTATTCAAAACAAAACAACACAAATATGCTTATTTGATCGTGCAATGAGTGAGGTCCACATAAGAGTTTTACAATAGTATCCATGTAGTGAACGTTAGGTTAGCGGATCCCAGACTATAAAAGCCTTAGGTCACTAAGCACAAAGTCCCCTAAGAACTTAATAACTCGAGTACTAAAGAGCCCACTCGTGATCAATTTTGCATAACACTTATTTTTTTCTTTTTCTTTTATTTTTTTCTCTTTTTTTTTCTTTTCCTTTTTTTTCACAAATTTCTGAAAGAGTGCGTTTCGCTCCATCTCGTTCAACCCTAGACTACTCATATTAAATATAAGCCAGCTACTAGCCATTTGACACCTAGCCACAACAACTAGCAATGAAATCCAATTTTTTCCAATTTCTAAAAATCCATGTTATTTTATTATTAAGAGACTATCCTAAATTTTAATTCTAAACAAGCGATTAAACCTCGACAAACAAACAAACCATGATCATGATCTAGCACTCAAGCAAACTATAAGACTTAGTGAAATACAGGTGTCTCTAGCATGCTAATCAATTAAATATGACTCAACATCACTAAATAAGAAATCACTAAACTAGCATCAATATCATAAGTCAATCGGAAAAAATCATATAAGGGATCACGTTATAGCGCAAATGCTTGAACTATATGAACAAACTATCATAAAAAACTACCAAAAAGTAAAAAAAATTACTACATGGTAAAATGCAACTATATGAACTAAACTATCATGAATATGCAAACTATATGCAACCTATATGCGATTCACACAAACATATTCCTTCAACTACTACCCCCAACCTTAAAATATTCACTATCCTCAGTGAAGGTAATAGCAAGGAATCAGGCATACCTACTCAGAATCAGGATCCTCACCCTTAACAGGTGGAGTGTCAGGCATCTCCGGAGGTGGATACATGGAGTCCTCACCAAATAATGGCCACTGGATGTCAACACCTGTGGCTCTAAAAGCTGTCCCCAATGTCTGGGTGAGATCACGTGCAAACCTGTTGTGAATGTCATATATCGCATCCATCCTCCTCAATTTGACACCTATACTGTGCCATGCTCATGCCAGCTCCAACATCATCTCCTTCCTCCTCCTCATGCGCCTGCTGCGATGGCCCCATCTCATCTCCTAGCTGAGATCTCCAAGTAGTCCAGCTCGTTTGAGTGGCCCCAGAAGCTGGCCTTCCATCAGGTAGATGGTCAAAAGTATAACCAAGCCCCTTCAAATCGGGCTTGCCTCCATCCCACTATTGCATCGTAGCTAAAGTGGTGCTGTCAATAGGAGCACAACTTCGTCATAATGGACGCATAGGGTATAGACCCTGTAGTACTCCCCCTCAAGAACCTCAGAATACCCTGGTAAATCACCATCCCAAGATCCACATAATCGCCCTGAAGAATGCCCCACAATAGCCGTGCACACTTCACAGTAATCTTATGTACATGAGAAGATGGCAGCACAAATAAACGCATTCCATGTACGGGCAAACCTGTTCGTGGTAGAAGCAGGGAACTTAGAATACTCAGTAGTTCCCCTCTTGAACTTCCAGTGTGTATCAGGCATGCATAGAGTAGCAACAATAAGATTCAGATCAAAGTCCTCTAGAGTCTTATTATTTCAGGTATCCTACTCGGGCCTCCTCGCGGGCTGCTCAATAGCCCTCCTAATCGCATTAGCACTGTACTCCACAGTCCTCCCCCTCACCACCGTGAAGCCATTCTTCTCCGCCTTCGCATTCGCATAGAACTCTCGAACAACACTCATGGGCACAGCAGCGGGTGCCTCGCAAAAAGGAACCCAGCCCATCTCCAGAATCATCTCCAACAACTTACCATCCCTCCCCGATGGCAGAAAACCTCGCTCCTTAATAATAGGCTCCGAGAGAAGCCTCGTGTACTCCGCTTCAGCCTCGGGAGTAGAAAACCTCGACCTCACACCACCCACACCAGAAGAATCGGTGGTGCTGCTGCTTACTTGCATTCTTTGTCTCTTGGGTGCTATTGGGATTGAGTAGAGAGAATAAGAGTTGTGTGTTTGAGAGATAAGTTGTGTTTGAGAATTTGTGAAGTGGTGGAGAAGTTTGTGTATAAGTGTATGTATATATAGGAGGTGAAAAGAGAATTAGATATGGAATAGAACTGGGAATTGATTATGAGAATAGTGGGAATAATGGGTTTGATTTGGAGAGGGAAATTTGGGATGTGGGAGAGTAAAATTCGGGTAGGAATTAATTTTCTATTAAAAACCCCAATTTTCTCTTCACAAACTGCCTTTTTTTCTGAGTCGGGACCCCAGCGTGGCCGTGCGCTAGACCAGCGCGGGTGCGCTCAACTTCTCCAAATCGGCGCGGCTGCGCGCTAGATCAGCGCGGGCGCGCTTGGTTTCTAGAATTCCAGCGTGGCTGTGCGCTAGATCAGCGCGGGTGCGCCCAACTTCTGAAGTTGGCCCTAAATTTTTCTATTTTTCTGATTTTTCTGATTTTTTTGGGTTTTTCTATTTTCTTCTTGCTTCCTCTATCTATTAATGTACAACAAACTGGGGTTGCTTCTCAAGAAGTGCTTGCTTTACATCGTTAGCTTGACATAGAAACTCGAGATCAAACGGACAACAAAATGGCACTAACCACCTCGCGGTTTGCCGTGTCACCATAGTAATACTTCAACCTCGGACCACTTACCTTGAATGCTTGGCCCAGATCATTCTCAAAAATCTCCACCGCTCCACGTGGAAACATAGTTTTGACAACAAATGATCCTGACCATCTTGACTTCACCATTCCAGGAAAAAGACGGAGACGAGAGTTGAACAAAAGAACTTGATGCCCCGACACAAATGATTTGAGCACTAGACCCCGATCATGCCACCTCTTGATTTTCTCCTTATACATTTTGTTGTTCTCATAAGCTTGAAGTCGAAACTCGTCGAGCTCATTCAATTGAAACATCCTCGTCTTTTCAGCTGCATCCAAATCCAGATTTAACTTCTTCAAAGCCCAATACGCTTTATGCTCTAGCTCCACCGGTAAATGACACCCCTTCTTGTAAACCAGCTGATATGGTGACATCCCTAACGGAGTCTTGTACGCTGTTCGATACGCCCAAATAGCTTCATCAAGCTTCAAAGACCAATCTTTTCTCGATGGACACATCACTTTCTCTAAAATACGCTTGATTTCTCTTTTAGATACCTCGGCTTGACCATTTGTCTGAGGATGATAAGCCGTAGTAATTCGATGATTCATATTATACCTTTGCATCATAGAAGTGAACTTGTAATTACAGAAATGTGACCCCTCATCACTAATTATGACTCTTGGAGTTCCAAATCTTGTGAATATCTGCTTCTGAAGAAAATTAAGCACTACCTTCGGATCATTTGTAGGAAACGCCTTAACTTCAACCCATTTCGACACATAATCAACCGCCAACAAGATATAATGATTGTAACAAGATGAGACAAATGGCCCCATGAAGTCAATTCCCCAAACCTCGAAGACTTCAACCTCGAGAAGCACATTAAGGGGCATCTCATCCCTCTTAGACATATTACCCACACGTTGACATCGATCACATTTCAAAACAAACTGATGAGCATCTTTAAACAAGGTTGGCCAAAAGAAACCTGCTTGAAGAATATAAGATGTTGTCTTTTCTCCACCATAATGTCCTCCATAAGCCATTGAGTGGCAATCCCGCAAGATCCCCCCGTTTCACCGTAAGGAATACATCTCTTGATGATTTGATCAGCTCCTTGACGAAAAGAAATGGCTCATCCCATATATACCACTTCACTTCATGCAAAAACTTATTCCTTTATGCGAAAGTCAACTCTGGAGGCATAACGTTACTCACAAGGTAGTTCTTAATATCGGCGAACCATGGTTCTTCTGCTTGCACTCTAAAAAATTTCTCATCTGGAAAAAACTCGTTAATCTAAGACTTATCTTGTGAAGTAGCAATTGGATTCTCAAAACGCGAGAGATGATCGGTGACTTGATTTTCAGTCCCTTTTATGTCCTTGATCTCTAATTCAAACTCCTGAAGTAAAAGAACCCATCGAATCAATCTAGGCTTCGAGTCCTTCTTCGAGATGAGATATCGAATTGCATCGTGATCAGTGAAAACTGTCACCTTCGTCCCAAGTAGATAAGATTGAAATTTCTCAAAACCGTAGACAATAGCCAAAAGTTCTTTCTCAGTAGTGGTGTAATTCAGTTGAGCACCATTAAGAGTCTTACAAGCATAGTAGACTACATAAAATATGTTGTTCTTGCATTGCCCAAGAACTGCTCTAACTGCATAGTTGCTTGCATCGCACATCATTTCAAATGGTTCAGACCAATCATGTGCAGTTATGACAGGTGTTGTAATCAAACTCTTCTTCAATGTTTCAAAAGCAGCAAGGCACTCATCATCAAACTTGAAAGGAATGTCTTTCTCTAGCAAATTGCACAACGGCTTTGAAATCTTCAAGAAGTCTTTGATGAATCGCCTATAGAAACTCGCATGGCCAAGAAAACTGTGAATTCCCTTAACAAATATTGGTGGAGGGAGATTTTCGATCACCCCCACCTTGGCTTTGTCCACCTCAAGCCCCTTTCTAGAAACCTTGTGACCAAGAATGATGCATTGGCGCACCATAAAATGACATTTCTCCCAATTGAGAACCAAGTTGGTCTTAACGCACCTTTTCAGCACTAACCCAAGATTGTGCAAGCATTCGTCATAAGAAGTTCCAAAGACGGAGAAATCGTCCATGAACACTTCTAAATTATTTCCAATCATATCAGAGAAGATAACCATCATACATCTCTGAAAAATGGCTGGCGCTCCACATAGCCCAAAAGAAACTCTTCGGAAAGCAAAAGTACCAAAAGAACATACGAATGTAGTCTTCTCTTGATCTTCTGGAGCGATACAAATTTGATTATATCCCGAATAGCCATCCAGAAGACAATAGTAGTCATGCCCAGACAATCTATCAAGCATCTGATCAATGAAAGGAAGAGGGAAGTGATCCTTCCTTGTAACTTTGTTCAGCATCCTATAATCCATGCAAACTCTCCACCCCGTGATTGTTCGTGTAGGAATAAGTTCATTCTTCTCATTAGCTACCACAGTGATACCACCTTTCTTTGGAACACACTGAACTGGGTTCACCCTTGAACTATCAGAAATAGGATAGATGATCCCTGCATCTAGCCACTTGAGGATTTCCTTCTTCAAAACCTCTTTCATGATCGGATTTAGCCTTCTCTGTTGCTCACCAGTAGGCTTGCTTCCTTCTTCTAGCAAAATTTTTATACATACAATACGAAGGGATGATTTTCTTGATATCTGCTATAGTCCAACCAATTGCCGATTTGAATTCTCTAAGAATTCTCAAAAGCTTCTCCTCATCGCTACCTGATAGGTCAGATGCAATAATAACATGCAAAGTAGACGCATCACCTAAAAACACATACCTCAAATGTTCAGGTAAAGGCTTAAGCTCAAGAGTAGGAGCTTCCTCAATAGATGGCTTGAGGCGCTTTGGAGAAATTTTCAGCTCCTCCAATCCAAGAGATTCAAAAGGTATGTCCGTCCTTCGCTTCCAGGGAGAAGCATTCAAATATTGCAAGTGGTCATCACCTTCATCATCTTTACTATCAAAATTCCTCACAAGGCTTTCTTTAAGGAATCAGACCTCAACAATCGATCGAGTTCAGAAATTACCACATAATCGACCATTTCCACCTTAAACACTCCTCATTTTCTGTAGGGAATTTCATGGCATTGAACACATTAAAAGTTACATCCTGATCCATCACTCGCATGGTAAGCTCACTCTTTTGCACATCTATCAAGGTTCGGCCAATAGCCAAGAAAGGTCTTCCCAAGATTATGAGAATTTTCTTATCCTCCTCGAAATCAAGAATTACAAAATCAGCAGGAAAAATAAATTTATCCACCTTGACCAAGACATCCTCCACAATACCCCGCGGATATGTAATAGAACAATCGGTCAACTGCAAAGTCATGTATGTAGGCTTTGGATCAGGCAAGTCCAACTTTTTGAAGATTGACCAGGGCATCAGATTGATGCTAGCTCCCAAGTCACATAGACATTTATCAAATGAAACCTTTTCAATGGTGCAAGGAATAGTGAAGCTTCCAGGATCTTTAAGATTTAGAGGCAATTTCTATTACAGCACCGCACTGCATTCTTCCGTGAGAGCAACGGTCTCTAAGTCATCAAGCTTCACCTTCTTAGAGAGAATACCTTTCATGAACTTTGCATAACTAGGCATTTGTTCAAGAGCTTCAGCGAAAGGTATGTTGATGTGAAGTTTCTTGAACATCTCCAGAAACTTCACAAACTGCTTATCCAGCTTTTTCTTTTGCAACCTCTTAGGAAAAGGAGGTGGAGGATATATCTGTTTCTCTCCTGTATTACCCTCAGAAGGAGTGTGCTCAACAATAGTCTTCCTTGGTTCCACTTTGGCTTTCTTTTGACTTCTTCTTCTTCAACCTCAACTTCAGAATCTAGAGCCTTAGCCTTTTAGGATTCACAACCTGATAAGTGGATTTTATATCCACTTGGAACGCTTTATTAAAAGATTAAAGTGGTGTTTTAGACTCAAGTTGTAGGTATTTTGATGTGTTTTTGTGTTATTACATTTCAGGTATCAGTTAAATGAAGAAAGGAGTTTTTAAAGGAAATATGATAAACGTGATCAGATTGGAAGCCAAGGCCATTGTCAAGTTGTAGAGAATCTTGTTAGCTTCGCGTGGGCAGTTGAATCGCCTAATTCTGACGAGTAGAACTCAAGTTATGGCCAAAATAAGATTCATCAGAATTTTTCCAGACAGGCCTTAGGCGCCCGCCTGGTGTGCCACGTGGCCGCCTGCTAGTGGAGGCGCCCGCCTGGTGTGCCGCGCGGCCGCGCCCTGATGCGCAGCTGACTTCGCTGATTTCGCTGAAAAAGCTTTTTTTGAGTGGAATTTGACGATTTTAAGGGTCCAGATCCAATATGGGCTTATATATACTTAAAAAAAGGGTTTTCATCATCCGGGAAGATTAGGATACCAAGAAGAAGACCTAAAAGCACAAAACAACTCCGAAAAAGAAGATCTTGTTTTCAACTTGTGATTCTTTGAATTAGTTGTAACTTTGGATACTCGTTTTCGTTTATGTTGAACCCAGATCTCATTTCTTCGTACTTTAATTATTATTCGGTTTATTAAGACCTTGTTTATACCATGCTTTCATTGGAACCCATGGTGATGATGAGTTCGATTATGAACTAATCGTTGTCATGGGATTCTAGCGGATTTACTTATGGATTTCAATAATTAATTTATTTCGATATCTTGGTGTGTGGTGATTGATTGATATCCTAGTATTGGTTGTGCTTATTCATCTTATGTGCATAGCTAACATATAAGATATCGTGTTAATCTCTATTGAAGTGACAGTGAATATTGAGGTTTAGAACTTGTCATGCTAGCATAGGTTCATGTATTGTATGCATGATTAGTGGGTAACTCTAACCGTTTTACTTGTCCTATGTAATAATTATGGATAACTTGTGCTTAAACCGTTATGTTGTCAAATTCTATAGACATATAGGGTCTCAATATAATTGGTTTCTATTCAGCTTCTATTCCTTTTGTGGATGTCTGGTAGAATGGTACTCGTGCAACGAAAGTTGGCGTTTATCAATTTCGTATTATCTGATTAGTGTCATCACCATCACATGCTAAGGTTAAGAATGAAAAGGCTATTGAATGAAGTATTTAATGAAGTTAGAATCCCATGTTTATCATATATATTAATTAAACCTCAATTCTCTTAGTTAATGTTATTTAGTATAATCTCTTAGTTTAATCAAAACCCAATTTATTATTTGACTTAGCATTGAGCGATAACCATACATTGTTGCATAGGTGCATAAATTGAACTTAACTTAAACCAGTCTATGTGGGAACAAATCTGATTTATATCTTATACTACTTGCGAACGCGTATACTTGCGTGAATATTAGCGCGTATATTCGCCCCCAGACAAGGGGTTGAGATATAATTTTGATGATGTAGAGGGTAGCCGAACGGATCTTCCAGTGCCTACAGAGGGTTTTTCTCTTGCGCAGTAGGCAGTTGATAGGTTTGGTCTTGGTGATGAGCAGTACAGGCGAGTGACTAGGCATATGGAGGCCATGCACGATATTCACCATCGTTTTGCTGAAGATTTGACACATGCTTTCGGTACTGTTGTCCGAGACACTGGTGGCGAGGTTGATTGGCCACCTGATCCTCCACCCGATGAGGGTGACTCTCCCGCTAATTAGGTATGCCTGAAATTCTTATTATTACCTTCAATGGGGACACTGAAAATTTTAAGTTTGGGGGTGATAATGTAAGGATTATTAGTGTATGTGTCCATATAGATTCATATAGATTCATATTGCATGTTTAGTTATAGTTCATTCATATTTTTGCATGATTTGTTCATTTAGGACATATTTGTTTATTTTTATATGATTTCATATAGTTGCATTTGCATGCATATTTAGCATGATCCCTTAAGATGAACTATGATATTTGATAAGTTGAGGTTGATTTGAGTGTGGTGATGACGAATAGAGGGATGTTTAAGTCCTAATGAATTGATTTGCATGCCATAAACAAATATTTTCACAAAGTCTTATAGGGTTGCTTTTGATCTAGATCATGGTCATACTTGTTTGTTGTTGAGATTTAATCACTTGATTATATTTAGAATTTGTGATATTCTCGTAATGACGTAAAAATACTGATTTTTTTATCTAGAGAAAAACTTGAATTTCATTGCTAGTCGTTGTAAGGCTAGGCGTCAAATGGCTTGTAGCCGGCTCATATTTTTATGAGTAGTCTAGGGTTGAATGAGATGGAGAGAAATACACTCATTCAGAAAAGAAAAAAAAAATAAAAAAAGAAAAAAAAAGAAATAAAAAAAGAAAAAAAGTATGTGTTTATGCATAATTGATCAAGAGTGAGCTCTTTAATACTCGAGTTATTAAGTTCTAGAGGACTTTGTGCCTAGTGACCTAAGGCTTTTATAGTCTGGGATCCGCTAACCTAACTCTCGTTATATGGGTATTATTGCATAAGTCTTTTGGGACCTCATTCATTGCACGGTCAAATAAGCATCTTTGTTATGTGTTCAATAATAGTGTGAATCCTTGTATAACTCTAGTAGAAAGGAGGTATTGTGAGTCATAATGCGTTTATTGTTTATTCTGTTTATAAACTTTTGATTGTTTCGATGATAGATAAGTTATGGTTATTGATCTGGTATCGAGAGATATCTGTTTAGCATTCCACACACGCACGTTTCTGGTTTATGAGTTGGTTTGTGGGATTTATTCGAGCTCTGTTTAAAGTCATTGCATTCTTAGAGGCATTGGCTTATTCATTTGGTTATGGTTATTTTGAGGGGATCGATTGCATTATCATTTATTTGCTTTCACGTAGTTGCATTCATGTATTAGGTTTGTTTTGTAGTTTTGAGTCTGTTTATGCTTGAGGACAAGCATCGATCTAAGTTTGGGGGTGTGATAAGTGGATTTTATATCCACTTGGAACGCTTTATTACAAGATTAAAGTGGAGTTTTGGACTCAAGTTGTTGGTATTTTGATGTGTTTCTGTATAATTGCATTTCAGGTATTAGTTAAATGAAGAAAGGATCTTTTAAAGGAAATATGATGAAAAGTGATCAGATTTGGAAGAAAAGGACATTGTCAAGTTGTAGAGAATCTCGTTAGCTTTGTGTGGGTAGTTGAATCGCCTAATTCTAACGAGTAGAACTCAAGTTATGGCCAAAACAAGATTCATCAAAATTTTTCCAGACAGGCCTCAGGCGCCCGCCTGGTGTGCCGCGCGCTGATGCGCGACTGACTTCGCTGATTTCGCTGAAAAAGCTTTTTTTCGAGTGGAATTTGACGATTTTAAGGGTCCAGGTCCAATATGGGCTTATATATACTTAAAAAAAAGGGTTTTCATCATCCGGGAAGATTGGGATACCAAGAAGAAGACCTAAAAGCACAAAACAACTCCGAAAAAGAAGATTTTGTTTTCCACTTGTGATTCTTTGAATTAGTTGTAACTTTGGATGCTCGTTTTCGTTCTTGTTGAACCTAGATATCTTTTATTCATACTTTAATTATTATTCAGTTTATTAAGACCTTGTTTATACCATGCTTTCATTGGAATCCATGGTGACGATGAGTTCGATTATGAACTAATCGTTGTCATGGAATTCTAGCGGATTTACTTATGGATTTCAATAATTAATTTATTTCGATATCTTGGTGTGTGGTGATTGATTGATATCCTAGTATTGGTTGTGCTTATTCATCTTATGTGCGTAGCTAACATATAAGATAGCGTGTTAATCTCTATTGAAGCGACAATGAATATTGAGGTTTAGAACTTGCCATGCTAGCATAGGTTCATGTATTGTATGCATGATTAGTGGGTAATGTTGTGAATATGTTGTTGGATTTTAAACGCAGCGGGGGCATGACAAAACACTTTTACACATATAAAATCCAAATAAAAGCATACAGATCATGAATAAAAATTCGAGGGATCGAATCTAACCTTTAAAAATAATTCGGAGACAACGATCAGAGATCCTTAGCAGTTGCTCCTCAAGTGTGAAGCACTCCACCGGTATCCACCAAGAAAACGATGTTAAGGAGGAGGAAGGAGGTGGAGAGAATTGGGTTTTCCAAACTTTTTGGGTTTTTTGTGTGGGTTAGAATAAAATTAGGGTCTATAATAGTGTATTTATAGGCAAAATTTGCAGCTGAAATTTTCCCATAAATATTATTATTATTATCCCATTTATTATTCTCATTAATAATTAAAACACCTTTTAATCATTAATCCTTTTTCTAAACACTTTAGAAATAATTCTCTCTCTTGATTTAATTTCCAAAAATTAAATCCTTTAATTAATAATATTAAGAACTTTTCTTAATTAATTTATAATCAATTAAATCTCATTTAATCAATTATTAAATTTGTCAATTAATTATTTATTTCATAAATAAATAATTATTAGCCATTATTAATTAATTTCTCCACCATTAAATCATTCTCTTTTTATGGTGTGACCCTGTAGGTTCAATATTAAGCCGGTAGTAGAAATAAATAATAATAAAACTATTTTATCATTATTTATATAAATTCTCTAATTCATCAAATATGATTAATTAATTAATCACATTTATTCTACATCGTGAGGGATACTTCTCAGCATATCGCGACTATCCGGATAATATGAATTCACTGCTTAGAATACCAAGAACCTATTCAGTGAATAGTTACCGTACAATAAACTCCTTCTACCCTACAATGTCCCGATTTAATACAAGGCATGGATCTCGTGTCAAGCCTATCTAATTCAATCACTTGCTTACCATTTACTATGCATAGTTCTATACAAATTAGAAACTCCTTTCTAATTTCATTCACTCTGGCCAGAGATTGCTGAACTAGCATAAGTGGATCAGCCTTGAACATTCGCTTCCTTCACTGGAAGGGGTAGATCCTTTATTGGTCATACACTATCTTCGTGTACAAATTCCTATACCCAGAAGAGCCCTAATAATTGTCCCTGGAGACTAAGAACTAAACCAAAGCATAGTTCAGTGTACACAAGATGACTATGATGACCTCAAGTCTAAGGATACTTGTACAACTATCACTATGTGAACAACTGCTGACACGTGAGTGAACTCCATCAGTTGTTCAGCTGTGCGAGTCATGTTCAGTGAACTTGTTCTATAATAAACACCTACATACTAGCTATAGTGTTACCACACAAATGTCTATGAGAACAGACATCCTTCATAATGAAGCAAGCATAGTATGTACCGATCTTTGCGGATTATTAATTACCAGTTAGTAATCCTATGACCAGGAACTATTTAAGTTTAGAGTTATCATCTTTTTAGGTCTCACTATTATGATCTCATCATAATCCATAAAAAGTTTTACTCTAAACTATGGTATATCTTATTTAAACACTTAAATAGATAAAGCCCGTAATAAAAACAAAACAAGTTTTTTATTAATATCAATGAAATCAAAACAGATTACATAAAAGTTATTCCTAAATCCTAATACATGATTGGACTTAGGACATATTCCTTTCATATGTTGTGTACTTGATGATCACTTAAACAAAATGTCTAAGTAGATTTTACTTAGTGAAATTATGTAGCTCTCGACGGATAAGAATTATAGTCCCGACGGATAACTCATTATAGTCCCGACGGATGATTAACTTATTATCCATCGAGTGAGTAGCATATGTAATAGTAAGTTTGTAGCACAGTGATGTATGCACCTTTGTATAGAATCTGTAGTAGCATATAAGTCATGTTGACTTTAATTAGATATGCAGAATATGTTGATTAATTATACATAAGAAATGTCTTGTAATTCTGTATAAGTGAAATGAAGTCAAGTGCCAAAATAGCTACCGACGGATGATTAACAAAGCCTTCGACGGATGATCAAATGACTATCAACGGATGTTTAACATAGCAGTCGACGGATGATCAATCATGTCATCGACGGATGATCTGAAAGTCGACGGATGATCATATCAAGAATTCAAACATCAGTTGAACAGTGAAAATTGACATACAACCCTCGAGTTGGATACAAACACACTGTGGAAGCCCATTAACTGGGTAATAGAGGACGAAAAGCAGCAAAGATCAAGACTGTTAGATTTTATATTTGTTCAGTCTTTTTGACTTTGTAATCTTGGTAATATATAAACCAAGAGAGTAATAAATAGAAAAATGACTGAGATAGCTGAGAAACACAAAAACAGAGAAATCTTTGTAAGCATAATCTTTAACATTTCCTGTATTCTCAGTAGTTCCATTTTGTAAGCAGCTGTGAGCATTTCTGCACACAGAGTCCTCTCGATATATTATATATATATCTCTGGTGGAATTGTTTAAATCCACCAGAAAGTTTTTAAAGACTCTTGTTTTTAATTACTTATGTTTTGATTCATTTAAGTTTATATTCCGCATTGTGCTAATCAAAACAAATATATCTATAATCGAGTTAAACAATTTTATTTCAAGAAAAAGGTTCAAGAATTCCATTCAACCCCCCTTCTGTAATTCTTGCTATATTGTTAAGGGACTAACAATTGGTATCAGAGCTAGCTCTTAATCTACAAAGAGTTTAAAGATCAAAACAGTTCAGCAAGATGAACAAGAAAGATGTTGGAGTCAAGATTCCTTTTCTTGATAAAGATAATTACCATCAGTGGAAGGTAAAGATGCATCTTCATATGCTTTCTCAAGATGAGGCCTATGTGGACTGCATAGAAAGAGGCCCTCATGTTCCAATGAGAGCTGCAACAGGAAATGAGCCATCTGTTCCAAAGCCAAGGCATGAATGGTCTGATCCCGACATTGAACAAGTCAGGAAAGATAAAAAGGCCATGAACATTCTGTTCAATGGTGTGGATGCAGACATGTTTGATAACATCATCAACTGCAAGACTGGAAGTTTGAGACACAATACAAATAATCTGTGATGGTACTGAGCAAGTAAGAGAAAATAAAATGCAGCTCCTGATTCAGCAATATGAGCATTTTCACAATGAGGAAAGTGAATCACTCACTGACATTTTTAGTAGATTCCAAAAACTACTAAATGCTCTTAAGTTGCATGGAAGAGTCTATCAGACTAAAGACTCCAATCTGAAATTTCTCATATCTCTTCCAAAGGAATGGAAACCAATGACAGTCTCATTGAGAAACTCACAAGATTATAAGGAGTTTACTTTGGAAAGACTGTATGGCATTCTGAAGACCTATGAGCTTGAGATAGAGCAGGATGAAAGAATGGAGAGAGGAAAGAAGAAAGGAGGATCCATTGCACTAGTTGCTGATCTGGAAAAGGAGAAGGAAGTGAAGATGGAAGCTGTGGAATCAACTTCAAAGGTCTGTGAAAGCAAGGGTAAGGGGCTAGCTGCAGAAAATGAAGATTCATTGAGCCAAGATGACATGGAGGACATTGATGAGCACCTAGCATTCCTTTCAAGAAGATTTTCCAAGCTCAAGTTCAAGAAGAACTTTGGAGCTGCCAAGCCAAATAGAAACATGGTGGATAAATCAAAATTCAAGTGTTTCAAATGTGGCTTGGCAGGGCATTTTGCAAATGAGTGTAGAAAGTCAGATTCCAATAAGAAAAGATTTGAGTCTATAGATTACAAGTAAAAATACTTTGATCTACTCAAACAAAAGGAAATGGCTTTTATTACACAAGAGAATGACTGGGCAACTGATGGCTTGGATGAAGATGAAGATGTCAGCTATGTCAATCTAGCCCTAATGGCCAAGTCTGATGAAACAGAGACAAGTTCCTCAAGCAATCAGGTAATCACTACAAACCTTGCACATTTATCTAAAGCTAAGTATAATGATACCATAAATGACATGTCTACAGAATTGTATCATTTGCTTGTTACACTTAAGTCCCTCACTAAAGAAAATGCTAAAATCAAAGAAAACAACTTGTTTTTGAGTGAGAGGAATAATGTGCTTGAGTCTCAGTTTGTTGAGTTTGAGAAACTAAAAATTGAGTGTAAGATTGCCAAGGAGGAATTAACAGAGTCCTTGAAAAAGGAAGAAATTTTGAAGAAGCAGCTCGAGCGTGAACAAGAGGTGATTAAAGCATGAAAAAGATCTAGGGATGTTCATGCTCAAATCACCAAGGTTCAAGGAATTGAGTCCTTTTGTGATGAAGCCTGGAAAAAGAATAAGGAGAAACTAGAACCTATTTTGGTAGATGGGTTACTAACAGATGTAGACTCGACGGATGATGAGGACTATCCGTCGGATAACAAAAAGTGTTATCCGTCGAATGATAAAAATCCTCATCCATCGGCTGTAAGCAAACGCATCAGCAAAGCCAAATTAACCAAGCTAAATGATAAGTATGGGTCTGTTTCCAAGAACTTTGTTTCAGGAGAATCAAGTCAAGCTAAGAAAGCGAAAAAGGGTAATGTCGGTCACATGACTGTCAAACAGTTAAGTGACAGACTTGAGAAAATAGAGGTAAAAACAGAGACTAAAAAGAAAAACAATAGGAATGGTAAAGTAGGGATTAACAAACACAATAACTACACACCTGATAAATATGCTCCTAGAAAGATCTGTGTCAAGTGTGGTAGTGTAAATCATTTGTCTGTTAATTGCAAATCTCCCATGTCTGTTCAACCTCAATTTCCTAACATAAATGCCATGCCTCCCATGCCTGTTAATGCTATGCCTACACAGAATATGAATGCACAGTTTGCTAATATGCCATTTGCACCTAATCCATATTATGCTGCATACAATATGCCTCAAATGCCATTTAGCATGCCTTACTGGAATAACATGTTTGCACCAAGCATGCCATTTCCTGTTAGCCATAACATGCATGATAATTCTGTTGTATCTAGTGGTTTCAAAGGCCCAACCCAAATGACTAAGGAAGAATCTGAAATTCCTAAGTTAAATGAGTTAAAACTTAAGAAATAGAAGAAGAAAGCTAACAAGGCAGGACCCAAGGAAACTTGGGTACCAAAATCAACTTGATTTGATTTTGATGTGTGCAGGGAAACAGAAAGAATCTTTGGTACTTGGATAGTGGCTGTTCAAGACACATGACTGGTGATTCTACCCTGCTCATAGAGTTTGAAGAGAGAGCTGGCCCAAGTATCACTTTTGGAGATGACAACAAAGGTTACACTGTGGGATATGGCTTTATTTCAAAGGACAATGTCATCATTGAAGAGGTGGCCTTAGTGGATGGTCTTAGACACAATCTGTTGAGTATCAGCCAGCTTTGTGACAAAGGCAACTCAGTAACCTTCAACAAAGAAGCCTGTGTTGTGACCAATAATCAAAACAACAAAGTGGTTCTCACTGGTGTGAGAAGAGGAAATGTGTATCTAGCTGACTTCAACTCAACTAAAGCAGAATCTGTAACTTGTCTTCTCAGCAAAGCAAGTCAAGATGAAAGGTGGCTATGTCACAAGAAGCTATCTCATTTAAACTTCAAGACTATGAATGAGCTGGTAAGGAAAGAGCTAGTTAGAGGCATTCCTCTAGTGGAGTTTACAAAGGATGGACTGTGTGATGCCTGCCAAAAAGGGAAGCAGATTAAAGCATCATTCATGAAGCAACTTGATTCAGCAATTGAAGAGCCTCTGCAACTGCTTCACATGGATTTGTTTGGACCAGTCAATGTATTGTCAATTTCTAAGAAAAGATTTTGCCTAGTAATTGTAGATGATTTCTCAAAGTTCTCTTGGACATATTTCCTAAAGTCTAAAGATGAAGCTAGTGAAATCATCATCAATCACATAAGGCAAGTTAACAATCATCCTGATTTCAAAGTTAGAAGAATCAGGAGTGACAATGGAACTGAGTTCAAGAACTATGTCATGAGATCATTTTGTGAGGAAAATGGGATCTTGCATGAGTTTTCAGCAGCAAGGACTCCACAACAGAATGGAGTAGTGGAAAGAAAGAATAGATCTCTTATTGAAGCTGCAAGGACAATGCTTGAAGAATCAAAATTACCAACATATTTCTGGGCTGAAGCTGTAAACACTGCATGCTACACTCAGAACATCTCTCTGATTAATCAAGCAAGATGCATGACACCTTATCAATTGTTCAAGAACAAGAAGCCAACTCTAAGCTTTCTCCATGTCTTTGGCTGTAAATGCTATATTCTAAGAAATCAAACTGATCAAAATGGGAAGTTTGATGCTAAAGCAGATGAAGGAATTTTTGTTGAATATACTGTTGGTAAAGCATATAGAGTCTACAATCTAAGAACCAACATTGTTGTTGAATCTATACATGTTGTGTTTGATGATAAAAAGATTGAAGGACTAAAAGATGGAGATTACCATGAGAGCCTCAAATTCGACAATATAGAGATGGTCAGTGATGAAAGTGATGATGAGAGTGATCAAGAAACAGTGTCTAAGGATAATGCAGACAAATCTACCATAAATGAAGCACAAAACTCAACATCCGTCGAGTTACATAATACTTTATCCGTCGGAAGGCAATCTGTATTATCCGTCGGAAGACAACCTGCCTCATCCGTCGGTACTCAAAATTCACCATCCGTCGGGTTATCAAAAGGAGCAGGAAGTCAAGGAAGATGACCCATAGAAAGTACCCCTATCTCAAATCAAAGATCCACAAACTCAAGGGGAGTTTCTAGCAATCAAAACTCAATCACACATCAAGACAACATTGAGGTCTCTTCATCTAGGGCTAATCTACCTCAACCAAGGAAATGGACAAAAGATCACCCCTTTGAACTGATTATTGGTGATGTTTCTTCCAGAGTTCAAACCAGGAGAGCAACTCAAAAAGAATGTCTATACAGCAGCTTTCTGTCAAAGGAAGACACTTGATGATAACAAAAAGGGGGAGAGAGAATCAAGTAAGGGGAGAAAGGACCAACTGAGGGGGAGACACTTCTAGTTCAAATCAGCAAAGTAATTGTACCTTCAATTACTATCTCCAAGCCACCAGTTGCAGATGGTATAGATCTTATCAATGCAGCAGCAGAAAATTTGAAAGATGCTGATAAAGGAAAGTTGACTCTGATCAACTGGAAAAAGATTGATGATAAAATACAGAAAAAGTTTGAATTAGTCAAGGAACCAGTACAGTCAGCCATCCATCACTCTCATGTCAAGCCAATCAGTGTGAATGAGATGAGCATGAACTATCTGGAGAAAGGACAATCTTCCTGCATCAAGACTACAAAGGCTGAGATAATTCTTAAACCAAGGGCAAACTATCCAAAGTCATCTTTGAAGAACCCTATGGATACTGTGTATGAGACACCCAAGCCTGATGAAAAGAAGCTTCTGTCAAGATCTATTGTCTTCTACAAAGATCCAGCTGATTCAGCCTCAAGAAAGAGAATTGCAAAGATATTCAGAAATGGAAAGGAAATTTGTGTGGTAGCTGGACATCCATAATTTGCTCATGCAAAGAAAGAAGAAAATGCCAGATTGAAGCAGGAAAAGAGGCAAGCTGCTCTAGATGCAAAGAAGTCTAAGCAAAAGAAAGAACAGTTTGCTATCTTGGCCAAGCTACAGGCTGTGAATTCTTCTCAACAAATTCCCCCTCAACCATCTCAAGTTGCTGAATCAAAGAAGAAGATTGAAGAACAGAAGAAATCCCCAAGAAAGAAAGAACTGGCTAGAAGAACAAAAAGGAAACTGGATGTTGTTGACAAGGAATTGGAAGATCAATTTCCTAAGGAATCCACTCAAGCTAAAACTCAAGCATCAAAGCCCTCTGTGGTATTTGAAGACATAAGGGTGGTGGACCCCTACATGAACATACATGGAGAGCCTATTGTGCCAAAGGATGAGCCAATAGAGTGGGATAAATTACCAATTCTTGATTTCAACTTGCCAATCCTTACTAAGCCAAAAAGGACAAAATCAAGGGCAGTCAAGAAAGTGAAGCTGTCACCTCTCAAATCCAAGTTAGTAGTCAAAGCTGTAGCACCCCTAAATCCGGGGTCGGGGATCCGGGTTGTCACGAGTTCCATTTCCCTTAATAACACCCAATCTTAATAAATAATCAACTATTCTGTACTGTGACCCCACCATAAACACACACACCACAAGTTATAGTCTCAGAGATGAATATCCAAAAATAATCACAAGTCATTTTATTCCACAATTATATGCCAATACACCTTAAAAGGGTTTCTGAATAAATTTACATTTCTTTGCCATTATTACAATTCATAAATATACATAAATCTGGTTCATCAATAGTTGAAAACCTAGCCTATTGGTAGCTCCTACCTTAGCTACGGCGGTATCAACGCTTCCAGAAAACTGCGGAACATTTTCTAACCGCTTGCGAATTGGAAGCTTGGTCCTGTTCATCTTGTCTAGCTGATGTTGTGTGATGAAAGAAGAAAGCAAGGGTGAGCAACAAGCCCACCAAAATAATATGTATAATGATTTACAATATATGAGCATTCTCATAGTACTCATGAAAGTTTTGGTCAAGAAGAAATGAACCAAGTTTGATATCTTACCGCGACCAAGTCGCAAAATATTCAGTATATATGTACATATATACTTTTTACAATCTTTGAAATCATCTGACATGTATAATATACACAGAGTTCCCGTTTATAACTGTATAAAATATCGTTGCAAGGTGATCTCATATATCTAACCTTGTCTCAACGTTTTTCTGAAAATCTTTGACATGCACAAGATAATCATTTACTAGATATAAGTTTAAAAGATGAAGTTACAAGATACTCCCATATACTTATATCCGAATACTACTTGAACTACCACCGTTCAAGTTATAATCAGTTTCAAAAGTTCATTACCCAGATGAGACTACAAGATAAGACTTGAATAGATTCAATCCTTGAAATATCATTATAAATAATGAAGTTACGAGATACTTCATTAAGTCCCGATATATATATACACTTATATATATACATTTTATACACTCCTTGAAAACCTCTATTATGAAAATTATAAACAGAGTTGCAATATCCAATTAATTTTGGAAAGGAGAAAACCTTGGCATAACCCTGATATCTTGCTGATCAGGCAAAAATACCAATAAGTAACCTTTTCTACTAGTAGATGGATGAATCCCCCACCGGTCATCACCCTGGCCACATAAGGACCTTGTGCTGGACCGCCACCCGGCCTCTTACGCGTTGATGGACTGCCACCCAGCCACTTACACTTTCATGGACGCCCACTGAGCCCATGTTGCTTATGCCGACTCAATAGATGGACTTACTTCCCGAACGTTGGGTAAGTAATCAATTCATTTATCAAAACAGCAACCTCGTTGCGAATGTAAAATACACCACTGAGCCGGATCCCTCAAGTTTTGAGCGAGTATTTAAATCCCCTTCGAAAGGAAGATCTTAACTATAAAAATGAGTTTTGGGATCCGCTCTAACTTTTAAAATCATTTTGAAGACTCGAAAACATTTTTAAGAATGTTTGGAGTAATGCTGATTTAATAAAATAAATCAGTCCCGATATATTAGAAAATATCTGAATATTATCATTTAAATAATATTCCTATAAGGATAATCCTTATAAAAATAATCGAAGTAGAAGTGTTAAAACTCATACTTGAAATGAATATTAAATAACCAAAGACATACTTATACGAAAGTACTATCTTTATTTGAATAATCAAAAGTAAGTTTGATTATCGAAACATTATTCTTTAACAAAATGAAGAATATAATTTAATAAAATAAGCGGAGTCATAAGCCCTCGAATGAATAATCAAAATAATATTCATTAATAAAATAAACGGAGTCATAAGCCCCCGAATGAATATTGAAAATAATATTCATTAAATAATATAAAGTTATCGAATAAACCTTATTCGATTAATAGTTTTAAAAACTATTCATATATATATATATATTATACTCGGGAGCCTCGCCTCCCGGTTTTTAGAAAAAGTTCACCTTTTGATCCCCTATACTAAGGGTATACTCAAATACCGCTTATCTCTAGCACATGTATTATGCAACTAATAAGCATTTGAACCAACAGATATAAAAATCAAGAATACGAAACATGCATGCATATATACCATATCACATGCTACAATATATCGCAAGAATTTGCTAATAACAAATATGCATTTATCACAAGATCATGCATATACACATATACATCACAACAACAGTTATACGGGTAGAAAACTTGCCTGAGCGACTGGGGGTTACAATTGGTTTGGGATGAGTCTGGTAACCTATAAACAACATATAAGTTGGAATTAAACCAAAGTCACTTATAAATCTATACTTTAACCAATTTAGACTCTAACGCTCACTTTGCGCTTAATGATTCACTTAAGTCGCTCGAGTACCCTCGGCTCCACCATTTTTAAATAAATTAAGAATTATGAGTTTTAAGGCGATTCTTTCGCGAGTGTCTTACCAACTGCCTATTACACTTTACATAGATGTTTCGTGCTCCAATTAGTCCTTTAAGATCTTTCACCTATGTTTCAAAGTAAGGCGAGGGGTAATGGTTCGTTCGCAAAACGTCGTTACTTAAAACGACCGTTTCTCCTAAACCGTACATCGGAATCAAACGAACCACATATCAAAACGAAGCTCGTAACATGAACTATCTAATCATGGCAATGGTGAAAACCTAGTAGGGAGTTCTCGGGTCCTAATGTTAAGAACAAAACAGCCTAAAGTAAATCAGACATTACGACGGCTATGTTTACGCGATTTTCCAAATTTAAAACATTCCAAATCAACCACCAATCAATCACAATTCATTCATACAACCAAAATCCATCCCTATCACACTACAACAGCCCCAACACCTCAAGTTCTCCAATTTATGTTATTCTCAACATGAATTTAAAACTATACTTAAGTCCTTTACTAATCAACAATATTCAACATTCAATTCACTACCCCTCCAACCCAAACTCTAAACCTACAAGCATCAAGCTACTCTTTTACCATAACAATCAAAATCATCCTAATATACAAAGTAAAGCTAGGGTTTGGAGATGTTATACCTTCCTTGAAGTGATTGGAATAGCTAGGAATCCTTAAGAAGCCTTGAGATGTCTTAGGGATGCTTGGATCTTAAAGGAAAAACAAGAAAAATCAAGTTAAAAATCTTGAAATCACAATTCATTATCTTCTTCATTGATTTCTTGGAGAAGATTGTGAATGATTTAGAGGCTTAAACTTATAGAATAGCTATATCTATGCATAAGGAGTACTAGATAATTATCTTACCAATCAAGGAAGCTTGGAACTTGAATTTTGAAATTCTTGCTTTGGAAAAGAAGAAGAAGCCGAGAGCAAGGTGAAGAAAATGAAATAATCTTTGTGTTTTGGGTGAAATTATTGTTGGTTGGTTGTTTTTAGCTTGATTTTGGTTAATTACCCTTTTAACCATGAACTTTGTGTGGTTTTAAATCAACCACACCTCCTTCCCCCCTATGTCATGCTTATGTCACCTTGTGATGTCATCATCCCTTACTTGCCCTCTTCTTATTGGTTGGATGACCTCATCATCCCTAACCTCCTTGATTAACTTCCTAATTGTTTGCCTAATGACCGCTGATCTGTTATACGGTTCGCTTAACTTTCGTTTTCGTTTATCGTTTGAGGGATCATACCCGTGTTCTTATTACTTAGGTTCCCTTAACCTTTCTCAATACATTATATTCCTTTTTATGATCCTCTCTTATAATCCTTGAATTTAAATCCTTTTTATTCTGTTACCTTATACTCAATTATTTCTGTATTTGGTAGATTTCTGGGAAAAATCAAAGTGTTCGGATTTGGATTCTGACGATCTTTACATACACTTATATACCACAGAGTACTACTAATATCCCAGAAGATCAATAACCCCCCTACATAGTGTGGCATGAAAAGTTTTCTTATTCAGCAAAACACTATTCATAAGGGTTTCAAAAATTTCCAAAAATTGGGGTTATTACAGTCTCCCCTCCTTAAAAGGATTCCGTCCCGGAATCAGATAGAAAATGAATAGGGATACTCTCTTAGCATTGCACTTTCTAACTCTCGAGTAAGTTTTCCCACATTGTGGTCCTACCACTAAACTCTGCCTAGTTTGATAACCCTTCTCCTAAGCACTTACTCCTTTTCACTCTATAACCCTTCCTGGTTGCTCCATATAGGTTACGTCTGGTTGCATGTCTAGGCGCTCATATGCCCCTATTTATCTGGCATCTGAATTACACTTCCTTAATATTGATACGTGAAACACGTTATGACTTGCTATATGTTCGGGGGTAGGGCTAGCTCATATGCTATCCTTCCCAATACGTCTTAATATATCCAAGGGTCCAACAATTCGTGGACTTAAACTTTCCTTTCTTTCCAACCCTCATCAATTCCTTTTTAAGGGAATACTTTTAACAATACAAGGTTCCCTCCTTCATACTCTTTGTCCTTTCATTTGTCAAATCAGCATACTTCTTATGTCCATCTTGAGCTACTCCCAGCCGTCCTCTGATTAGATCTATTATATCCTTGGTCTTTTGGACTACTGCGGGTCCGAGCATCTTGCGCTCTACAACTTCATCCTAACATAAGGGAGATCGACATTGTCTTCCCTCAAGGATCTCATAAGGCGACATCTCGATAATGACATGATCTATTATCGTGAGAAAACTTAATCCGCGTTAAGTGATCATTCCAAATTCTTTCAAGTCTATTGCACAGACTCTCATTATAGCTTTTAGCATTAGAGCTTTTGCTTCTCAATACCCATTCTTTTCCAGTTCGTAATCGCTACTACCTTCCGTTCCTAATATTATACTGGTTATACTTTTGCTCGTTAGCGTTCTATAATCTTTTAATAACCACGTCAACCTTAGTATCACGAATGTGTTTCCATTCCGGATACCACCATAAGTTTACTACTCCTTTTTCAGCTATTTCTATTTTCCAAAGTTTGATCAATCATATAGAAGTAAAGGAATTTGTTGAGAGATCACTATGATCATGAACACTTGTTATATCGCATAGTTAGTACAGAAGGTGGCCAGCCTTTAGTATTTGACAAGCAATTAAACAATAGATGGTATCCTACTAGGCTTCTATCACACAGATAGATAGTCATTCGGCAATACCTCCCCTTCTGGAAGGGTTGTTCTTCTCAGCTTATACAAAATGAAAAGAAGAGAAAAGAACGAATTGAAGAGAATTGTGTATATGAAAAAAAAATATACTGCCACAAAACATCTGGCTTGGAACCTACCTCTGAACTATAGAGGTTTGTCATAGGAGAACAAAACATATGTGTATATATATCAAGTATTATCACATCGCATTTCACATGCCTAAATATTTTTGCTATTTCGTCCATCATTCTATGGACCCATACTCTTGCACGAGCTTATACACAATCACCTTTGAAACTCCCTCGTCATCGAAAATCGAATCTGGGATTTCATTCTTGACATCACCGTTACTAGAATTCTATGCTTGCACTGCAATCTTCCTCGTATAGTAATACGACTCTCTATTGATAAGAAGGAATAAATATTCAATAGGTAGATAATCTACTTAATTAGTCTATCAATGATAACTTATACACCACCATGACCCGATTAGTGGTACTCAATCTCAACATCCATTCCAATACAACTCTCATGGTTGTAATCGACTCATTACTCGCAGAATCATTGCTGCATTACTATGGTCCACCACTGACCTACTGTCGTAATTCACTTTTCATGAAATCTTAATATCTAACCATACGGAGTCCATACATGTCGTATAGATTTCTCCTAAGGAGGTAACATAATTACCATTCATGATTCATGAAGAACACTCTAGATCCTGATGTACATACATGACATGAAGCAGATAAAATTGCAGAAGAGTTTCAATCAAAGCAACGATAGCAGGTTAATCCCATTCTTAATCATATACCTTCAATAGAAGACTTAAATCAAAGGTTCGTCTAGTCCTTTTTGAAACATGGTCCTGGCTTATCTCAAGATAGTACCTTCTAAGATAGATAGCCCGCTCATGGCGATTACACGAATTAAACCTTTACCAACTACTATTACGGTTGGGTATTGCACAGTCATCAGAAGGAATGTGAATCTTCCAAACCATAATACAACCTTCACAGCTTTAACCATCATCACTGTATTCCTTTGGCACAAGCGCCTATAATTATCCTCTTACCTTTAAGGTGTCGGCCACCTCTTTGGCCTTTCCTGATAGTAAAATTTCCTTACAGTCAATGTCATTTTAACCACCTCCAAATAAATTTTCTACCTCATTTCAATCACTGCTTATGTGAAAATGCTTTTCTTAAGTCCTGGTGAGAAGAAAAAAAATCACCATTTTTTTTCCATAAGTCATTACCTTAGTCATTAGATGTGAACATTGCCACGACTGACTCTCAATCATACTTAGAACATCTTTTATCTTAGGCCCTAATGGCCCTGAACAATTTCGACCTTTACTGGTTCGATCCATACTTTCTCGTGGTTTAACACGTACCTCACTTGGCATCATTATAATTACGTCATATTTCCTTTATCAACATTTTTACTCTTGAGAATTTTGAATATTACCTTTCTCCTTGTAAAACCTCTAAGGTTATCCTTGAATCGTTCCTCCTGTATTCCCTAGATACAGGGCATATCGAAATACCCTTTACTAATACTAGAACCATTGTCTATATGTTTCTGAAAAATTTCCCCACTGATACTTAAAGGTTGTTATTACCTTAATCCTTTCCAATTCATACTGTCAAAACTCATATTATCCCTATTAAGGGTGAAATGCCAACCTTTATGCATTCCCCTAGGATTCATTTTAAGTTACCGATGTTCTATCCTTAATTCCACCTTTAAAAAGGTACATGCATCCTTCCATGGATAAATCAAGTCATATATTCCTGATAAGGGTGTCTTATTCAATCATTTCCACCTCGATAGTATATGCCTAATTTCACAATAACATCTGTATTCAAAATGAGGTCAATTAATATGGCCTCCAAAAGATAACAACGGTTATCCGCTTTTCTTGCCTAATTTGGTAACGATAACAAGGATGTTCTGGAAGATATTGGTCGTGTTCAACGTGAACTTCTTCTTAATAATTCCTTATTTACTTTTGTTGTTTATCTCAACAGTCACCTTGATGCTGGGATATCTTTCATACCTGGCGTCTCCCTTTCTGGGTATCAAGCCACCGGTCTTACACTTCACATTCTCGAAGGTCACTTCCTTCATCCACTTTTTCTAATTTCTTACTTCCTTGCCTCCTCAGTCTATCCGCGTCTCATTATTTATCCTTTGAACTATCTCAAGGTTTCCTTGAATCCTCCCAACTTAAAGGGGGTACAATATATGTATCTCTTATGCCTTCAACCAGCAATTTAACTCATGGTGAATCACCCTCATCCTGACGATTACATACTTTTCTATTTCTATTGCTACGAGTCTTTAGGGTTTCCTCATACCCAACTTCCTTATTATTCCTCAAACTCTATTGCCTTTTTATTCCTTTCCACTTCAGTTTTTTTTAATTTCCTTTCTCTTATCATTATTTCATAAACCAACACAACATAAGCATTGATTTCAAATATCCCGTCATTCTGGATTCGTGTCCTCAGAACGAATCTTGACAACTTTTACAGCTTAGATTCATAATTCATCATACTCGTCCGCCTTTGTTCTGGCTCTAAAGCTTTTACACTATCTCCATAACCTTGGGAAGTACTTTCCTGAAAACAATTGACTGAACTTTAATCAGTTTATTGTAACCTCTTGCTCCGTGCTTTTCTTGGTCTTTCACCAGTGGGTGGTCTCTCTCTTATTCGTCAATCATTTAGAATCTCAAATGATTTCTATATTTCCTTTAGCCAGACTCTTGCCTCGACTGGGTCAGCTTGTTCCTTGGAACTCTGAGAGCTTAGCGACTTAAAGGTCCTAAAAGAATTTCTCACCGCATTGTTTCCTCAGGGTGGTGGTTGGGGATAATAGTCTAAGTTATGTCTAGAAAGGTCCATAAATTGTCGTATAGGAGTACCGTCTCGGGTCTCCTTTCCTTACTCGACTTCTGTTCCTTAGTCTGAACGTTCCCTCCTCCTCCCCATAATTGGGGTTATCTTTTAATTTAAAATCCTCATTTTCCACTTCATTATATTCTGGGTTCCTTATAGCTTAATTACGACTTCCCTGATTATCACATTCAAGGTTTTGCCCCTAATCTTATTCCTCATGGGGCATAATGCTTGGAATTTTTTATTTTTTTTTAAAATCTCTGGATATATGTCTTATTTACTTTGCTTAAGTCTTTCCCTCGTTCCGTCCTTGCATGATTGCAAATTATGAATTCTCAAGTTCCATAAACTTCATGACACTCTCTTAAGTGTTAATAGTGCAATTAACAATATGAACATCATCGGGTCCCGCCTTAGGACGCTCTATCGGATCCATAATCTGATCTCCAATAAGTAATAAAACATCATCGCGTTGTTGCTCCTCAACCTCAGGGTTCGGAGTCCCGCTACCATATATGATAACGAACTACACTTCTATCACGATATTTATAAGGGTTCCCATAAGGGTTTTAACTGTCAGTACTACGTTAGGTAGTCCGACTATGAACTTGGCAAGAGTTCTTATTATCTTAGTGAACTTATTATTTTAACGTCATATCATCTCTGAGATTTATAACGCTTGGCTCTGATACCATTTCTGTAACACCCCCAAATCCGGGGTCGGGGATCCGGGTTGTCACGAGTTTCATTTCCCTTAATAACACCCAATCTTAATAAATAATCAACTATTCTGTACTGTGACCCCACCATAAACACACACACCACAAGTTATAGTCTCAGAGATGAATATCCAAAAATAATCACAAGTCGTTTTATTCCACAATTATATGCCAATACACCTTAAAAGGGTTTAATTTACATTTCTTTTCCATTATTACAATTCATAAATATACATAAATCTGGTTCATCAATAGTTGAAAACCTAGCCTACTGGTAGCTCCTACCTCAGCTACGGCGGCATCAACGCTTCCAGAAAACTGTGGAACATTTTCTAACCGCTTGCGAATTGGAAGCTTGGTCCTGTTCATCTTGTCTAGCTGATGTTGTGTGATGAAAGAAGAAAGCAAGGGTGAGCAACAAGCCCACCAAAATAATATGTATAATGATTTACAATATATGAGCATTCTCATAGTACTCATGAAAGTCTTGGTCAAGAAGAAATGAACCAAGTTTGATATCTTACCGCGACCAAGTCACAAAATATTCAGTATATATTTACATATATACTTTTCACAATCTTTGAAATTCTCTGACATGTATAATATACACAGAGTTCCCGTTTATAACTGTATAAAATATCGTTGCAAGGTGATCTCATATATCTAACCTTGTCTCAACATTTTTCTGAAAATCTTTGACATGCACAAGATAATCATTTACTAGATATAAGTTTAAAAGATGAAGTTACAAGATACTCCCATATACTTATATCCGAATACTACTTGAACTACCACCGTTCAAGTTATAATCAGTTTCAAAAGTTCATCACCCAGATGAGACTACAAGATAAGACTTGAATAGATTCAATCCTTGAAATATCATTATAAATAATGAAGTTACGAGATACTTCACTAAGTCCCGATATATATATACACCTATATATATATACATTTCATACACTCCTTGAAAACCTCTGTTATGAAAATTATAAACAGAGTTGCAATATCCAATTAATTTTGGAAAGGAGAAAACCTTGGCATAAACCTGATATCTTGCTGATCAGGCAAAGATACCAATAAGTAACCTTTTCTACTAGTAGATGAATGAATCCCCCACCGGTCATCACCCTGGCCACATAAGGACCTTGTGCTGGACCGCCACCCGGCCTCTTACGCATTGATGGACTGCCACCCAGCCACTTACACTTTCATGGACGCCCACTGAGCCCATGTTGCTTATGCCGACTCAATAGATGGACTTACTTCCCGAACGTTGGGTAAGTAATCAATTCATTTATCAAAACAGCAACCTCGTTGCGAATGTAAAATACACCACTGAGCCGGATCCCTCAAGTTTTGAGCGAGTATTTAAATCCCCTTCGAAAGGAAGATCTTAACTATAAAAATGAGTTTTGGGATCCGCTCTAACTTTTAAAATCATTTTGAAGACTCGAAAACATTTTTAAGAATGTTTGGAGTAATGCTGATTTAATAAAGTAAATCAGTCCCGATATATTAGAAAATATCTGAATATTATCATTTAAATAAAATTCCCATAAGGATAATCCTTATAAAAATAATCGAAGTAGAAGTGTTAAAACTCATACTTGAAATGAATATTAAATAACCAAAGATATACTTATACGAAAGTACTATCTTTATTTGAATAATCAAAAGTAAGTTTGATTATCAAAACATTATTCTTTAACAAAATGAAGAATATAATTTAATAAAATAAGAATATTCATTCATTAATAAAATAAACGGAGTCATAAGCCCCCGAATGAATATTGAAAATAATATTCATTAAATAATATAAAGTTATCGAATAAACCTTATTCGATTAATAGTTTTAAAAACTATTCATATATATATATATATTATACTCGGGAGCCTCGCCTCCCGGTTTTAGAAAAAGTTCACCTTTTGATCCCCTATACTAAGGGTATACTCAAATACCGCTTATCTCTAGCATAGGTATTATGCAACTAATAAGCATTTGAACCAATATATATAAAAATCAAGAATACGAAACAGTCATGCATATATACCATATCACATGCTACAATATATCGCAAGAATTTGCTAATAACAAATATGCATTTATTACAAGATCATGCATATACACATATACATCACAACAACAGTTATACGGGTAGAAAACTTGCCTGAGCGACCGGGGGTTACAATTGGCTTGGGACGAGTCTGGTAACCTATAAACAACATATAAGTTGGAATTAAACCAAAGTCACTTATAAATCTATACTTTAACCAATTTAGACTCTAACGCTCGCTTGCGCTTAATGATTCACTTAAGTCGCTCGAGTACCCTCGGCTCCACCATTTTTAATAAATTAACCATTACGAGTTTTAAGGCGATTCTTTCGCGAGTGTCTTACCAACTGCCTATTACACTTTACATAGATGTTTCTGTAACTAGAGAAAGAGACATACCAGTATTGTTTGTCTTCTTAGGAAGAGGACAATCCTGTTTCCAGTGACCTGACTGTTTGCATCTGAAGCACTTTCCCTTAGGCTTTTTCACACCACCCTGAACTCCCACTGCCTTCACAGCTTTCTGTGTCTGAGCCTTTTTCTTCTTCTTAATACCTTTCGGCTTAGAGGAAGAACCTTTCTCAACCACATTCACTTGAACACTCTGCCAAAATAATCCTTCAGCTGCCTGAAGTTCTGTCAGCAGTTCCGCGAGACTATACTGCCTCTTGTTCATGTTGTAATTCAAGCAAAACTGCTCAAAACTCTTGGACAAGCTCATAAGGATAATGTCAATCTGGGTTTCCCCGTCAAGTTCAGCACCAAGGATCTCTATCTCATTCAAATACGACATCATCTTGAGAACATGATCCCTTACAGGTGTGCCTTCAGCCATCTGAGTGTTCATTAAAGCCTTCATGGCTACTTGCCTAGCAGCCCTATTCTGATCTCCAAAAAGTTCCTTGAGATTAAAGAGCATATCCGAAGCAGTGGCCATAGACTGATGTTGATGCTGCAAAACACCAGGCATTGCTGCCAGAATGTAACATCACGACATCTCATCTGCCTTAATCCACCGTTTATAATACTCTTTCTCATCTTCAGGAGCATCAGCAGCAGGCTGTTCAGGCTTGGGTTCATAAATGCAAAACTTGTACTCCTCAGCAATCAACACAATGTCCAAATTTCGTTTCCATTCAATATAGTTAGGTCCGGTAAGTTTGTTATCCTTAATTATGGTGAATAGTGGATTAAAGCCCATTTTATCCTGAGAATCATGCATAAAAACATCACATAAATAAGGGTGCATTAATTATTAAGATTTAAATTATTAAAATTTAATGCACTAACATCTAAACACCATAAGCTTCTGGTACGCCATGATGTGTGACATGAATACCACCTAATTTTGTTTAAATGTTACTTCGGTCCTATTACTAAACAATATGCCACGTTGGGGTGGACTATATTATTTTTCATAGCTAAGTGTATACCATCATCAAATCTTAAATTATTCGAAATCTATGGAACTTGGTACGCCACGATGGGTGGCGTACCTTCCAATATTCGTAATTTTGCCTTGAATAGAATACTTCAATTCAATATTCATCAATGGTTTGATTTCCAGGTAGTGGAGGAGTCACATCGGTCTCGCTTAAAACCCACAGCCTTACAAGTTCGATGAACCCGTTTTTGACAAAATCGCCCCAAATCAGAAATAAAGAAAATCCGTATTTATTCCTTTCAAAATTAATTTAAGAAGTTTGTTCTAGTAATTTCTATAACATTCTAGACACCACAAATTACATGCCACGATGGATGACGTATATATAATTTATATTCGTCTTTATGTTAAATTACCTACAACCAATAATGGAGACCATGAGATTTAATTTCATATTAATTCCCTCTCCCACTTAGAATTTTTTTTATTAAAATTGAGGAATTTTAAAATTAAATGGGGCCCTATGTTGTTATAATTATGTCTAATCATGCATTCAAACTACACACATAATTTTAGCAACATATAACATTTAATTAAAGCAATAAATAAATTTTATGTCCATGTCGTCCTAATTAAGTTAAACATGCAATTTTAAAAGAATTACACACATAATTAACGACACACATAATCAATAAATTAAAGCAATAATTAAAATTTAATGGAAAAAATTAAAATAAATTTTCCACTATTATGGCCCTTGAAAAAAAAATCCAGCTTTCAAAAAAAAATCTGCCCCAAGCGCGCCCCGACGCCCCCAGCAGCCCCAGCAGCCCCAGCAGTCCCAGCTGCCGCAGCAGCCCCAGCAGCCCCTTGTAATCGCACAGCGGAACAAAAAACTACCGGAATTGATTTCCGATTGCACATAACTATTACAAAATGCCCGGAATAATTACAAAAATATAGATCTAATACAAAACTAATTTTGTAAAATCTATTCTAACATGATCAACCCTCGTGTAAATTACAACCACGATTAAACCACGTGGAAACCAAAACAAAAATTAACCACGATTAAACCACGTGGGATCCAAACACATAATTAAAATATACATGGCCATAATAGTGGATTAACAATGACATCAAAACCAATACAAGCAAAACACTATATACACGCATATATAATTACGACATGGACATTATATCATAAAACGTAGAACCCATTACCAGGCTCTTGATACCAATTGTTGGGAACCACGGACTTAGGGTGTTACTACGTTTTACGATAAAGATTACGAAAAGAGGATTACCTTGTTAATGGTTGATTCCACCCTCTTCTATTGTATTCCCAAATTCCCTTGAGCGAAGTGTGGCCTCCGTCTTCTCAAGTTATCCTCTCTTCTTGCTCCTTGGTGGCTACAATATGTTTTCACACACTTCCAAGCAAGAAGAGAATAAGAATATATATAGGCTACAATAGGGACCATGGATAATTAGGTTGGGCCTTCTAATTATATCTTGATCCTAGCCCAATGTAATTAAATATTAATTCAATCCACTAAAGAATTAATATTTGCACTACCTTTCCTAATACCGTAATTTAATTAATTTGGTTCCAATATTATTTGCTTATTAAATTCCCCATGTTTAAAATATCATATGTCCATTAATTAAATAAATTACTGATAATTTATTTAATTAATATCTTTTATCCTTGATCATCCACTCAACCTTTATTTAATTATGCCAGAATAAATTCCACCTGCAGGGTTTCACATAATTAAATCTTTTTGAGCTTTCAAGGGGACATCATTAACCCGAATATTATCAGGACATGGATTCCTTCAATAAATAATATCCACCATGTATATAATTCCATCACCCAAAATATAATGATATAATTCAAAAGAATTATTTCATATATAAATCAAAGCATGTAAATAATATACACGTGTCAATTACTATTTCCGGATTAAGAACCTAAGCATTAATAATAACATAGAATCTTAGTTCTCCTTCTTAATCAGTATTAAGGGAACAATTCTAAATTTGATCCTGTTCAATATACACAAAGTATACTAGTATTATTTATTAGTCAATATAAACTAATCTAAATAATACTACAGCCATACCAGTGGATTGTCCAACACCACCTGTGCTGTGAACCTTATTATATTATATAACCGTATTTAACAATCTAATATTCTGTATCCCATTTGATACTAGATTATTCATAATATATAATATTAGACAACATGTAAACATTCAAATGATTCTCAAATAAACTGGCCAGAAATAAATGTACATACTTCAAATAAATATTTTCAGTATACACTAACACATATGAGCGCATAGACATGCAACCAGACGTAACCTATATGGAGCAACAGGAAGGGTTATAGATCAAAAATGAACAAGTGCTTAGAAGAAGGGTTATCATGCTAGTCAGGGTTTGTGGCAGAACCACAATGTGGGAAAATTGACTTGAGAGTTAGAAAGTGCAATGTTAAGAAAGTATCCATATTCATTTTCTATCTAATTCCGGGACGGAATCCTTTTAAGGAGGTGAGACTGTAATAACCCCAAAAACTTTGGACTTTTTGTAAACCTTTTGAATAGTGATTTTGTTGATTATGCTGAATAAGAAAACTTTTCATGCCTCACTTTGTAGAGGTTCTTTTATTGTTATTCTGAGATCTTATTAGTACTCTATATGGTATATAAGTGTATGTAAAGATCGTCAGAATCCAAATTCGAACACTTTGATTTTTCCCGAAAATCCACCAGATACCGAAAGAATTGAGTATAAGGTAACAGGATAAAAAGGATTTAAATTCAAGGATTATAAGAGGGGATCATAAAAAGGAATATAATGTATTGAGAAAGGTTAAGGGAACCCAAGTAATAAGATCCCGGGTATGATCCCTCAAACGATAAACGAGAACGAAAGTGAAGCGAACCGTATAACAGATCAGCGATCATTATCCAAGTGATTAGGAGTTAATCAAATGGGTTAGTCGATGATGATGTCATCATACCAACAAGAGAAGGACAAGTGTAACAAGATGACATAGAAGGATGACATAAGCATGACCAAAAAGGGAAGGAATTGTTGGTTGATTTTAAGCCATTCATTTTTTTTACCATGGTAAAAGATTAATTAACAAAACAAAAAGGGAAAGCAACCAAGCAAACATCATCTTGTCCCCCTCATTCTTTGCTCTCGGCTTTTCCATGAAAAGCAAAAGAGAAATTTTCAAAACTCAAGCTACACACCTTCAAAAATTAAGAGGTTTGTTTCCTTAGCTTCCATAATTCATGACTTAGTTATGTTATGAGTTTGAAGCCAAGATTCCAAGGTTTACTAAGCTAATCAATTCATCAAAGTTCTTGGTGAATAGTATTTTCAAGAAACTAAATTTGTATTTTCTTATGTTTTCTTCAAGATCCAAGCTTAGTAGAGATAGTTAGGGGTTACTTAAGGCTTCCTAAGTGATTCTCCACTCTCCAAGGAAGGTATAACTTCTCAAACCCTTAATCTAAAGTTTTGTTGGTTTGGATTTCATAATGTTTAGATGATGGGTTAAGTGTAATGGGTGTGTACTCATGTTTAGAGCTTGTTATGAGTAGTATAGTTCATGAGAAGCATGGTTATTGAAAATTTAGAGATTGGTTGGTTTTGTAATGTTTTTGGAATGGTAAATCTTGATTATTGGTTAATGAACTTAAGTAAGCTCTTAGTTCATGATTGAGAAGTAGTATAAATTGGAAATCTTGAGTTGTTGGGAATGTTGAAGTAAAGAATGGATGAAGTTTGGTTGTAGTGGTGATTGTGGGTTGAACTGTGAATTGATTGGAATGGTTTAAATTTGGTAATCGCGTAAACATAGCCGTCGTAATGCCCGATTTACCCTAGACTGCTTTTGTTTTTAAAATTAGGACCCGTGAAATCACTGTTAGGTTTTGACTATTGCCATGATTAGATAGTTCATGTTATGAGCTTCGTTTTGATATGTGGTTCGCTTGAATCCGATGTACGGTTTAGGAGAAACGACCGTTTTAAGTAACGGCATTTCGCGACCAAACCATTACCCCTCGCCTTACTTTAAAACCTTGGTTAAGGCCCTTAAATGACTAATTGGAGTATGAAACAATTATGTAAAGTGGATTAGGCAGTTGGTAGGGTACTCGCGAAAGAATCGCCTTAAAACTCTTAATGGTTAATTTATTAAAAATGGTGGAGCCGAGGGTACTCGAGCGACTTAAGTGAATCGTTAAGCGCAAAAGCGAACATTAGGTTCTAATTGGTTAAAGTATAGATTCTTAAGCGACTTTGGTTTAATTACAACTTATATGATGTTTATAGGTTACCTGACTCGTCCCAGGCCTTTTATCACCCCCAGTCGCTCAGGCAAGTTTTCTACCCGTTATACTGTTGTGGTGATGTATATATGTATATGCATTATCTTGTGATAGATGCATGATTGTTATTAGCAAATATTGCGATATATTGGAACATGTTGATATGGTTTATATGCATGCCTGTTTCATAATATTGATATCTAACTGTTGATTCAAATGCGTATAAGTTGCATAATACCTATGCTAGAGATAAGCAGTAATTGCGTATACCCTTAGTATAAGGGACCCAAAGGTGAACATTTTCTAAACCGGGAGTCGATGTTCCCGAGTATAATATATATATATATTTATTTATTTATTTATATATATATATACATACAGATATAGTTTTCAAAACTATTAATCGAATAAGGTTTATTCGATAACTTTATTTTATTTAATGAATATTATTTTGAATATTCATTCGAGGACTTATGACTCCGCTTATTTTATTAAAAAATATTATTTATTGTATTAAAGAATGATGTTTTGATAATCAAACTTATTTTCGATTATTCAAATAAAGATCGTACTTTCATATAAGTATATCTTTGGTTATTTATTATTCATTTCAAGTATGAGTTTTAAAACTTCTACTTCAAATTATTTATATAGAGATTATCCTTATGAGAATATTATTTAAATAATAATATTCAGATATTTTCTAATATATCGGGACTGATTTATTTCATTAAATCATCATTACTCCAAACATTCTTAAAAATGTTGTCGAGTCTTCAAAATGATTTTAAAAGTTAGAGCGGATCCCAAAACTCATTTTTATATTTAAGATCTTCCTTTCGAAGGGGATTTAAATACTCGCTCAAAACCCGAGGGATCTGGCTCTGTGGTGTATTTTATATTCGCAACGAGGTTGCTGTTTTGATAAATGAATTGATTACTTACCAAACGTTCGGGAAGTAAGTCCATCTATTGAGTCGGCATAAGCAACATGGGCTTAGTGGGCGTCCATGGAAGTGTAAGTGGCTCAGTGGGAGTCCATCAAATGCGTAAGTGGCTGAGTGGCAGTCCAGCATAAGGTCCTATTACGTCCAGGGTGATGACCAGTGGGGAATTCGTCCATCTACTAGTAGAAAAGGTTACTTATTGGTATCTTTGCCTGATCAGCAAGATATCAGGTTTATGTCAAGGTTTTCTCCTTTCCAAATTCATTGGATATTGCAACTCTGTTTATAATTTTCATAACAGAGGTTTTCAAGGAGTGTATGAAATGTATATATATATATATAGGTGTAATATATATCGGGACTTAATGAAGTATCTCGTAACTTCATTATTTATAATGATATTTGAAGGATTGAATCTATTCAAATCTTATCTTGTAGTCTCATCTATGTGATGAACTTTTGAAACGGATTATACCTTAAATGGTGGTAGTTGAAGTAGTCTCGGAAAAGATATAAGTATATTGGAGTATCTCATAACTTCACCTTTTCAACTTATATCTGGTTAATGATTATCTTATACATGACACAGATTTTCAGAAAAACGTTGAGACAAGGTTAGATATATGAGATCACCTTGCAACGATATTTTTATACAGTTATAAACTGGAACTCTGTGTATATTATACATGGCAGAGGATTTTAAAGATTTTGAAAAGTATATAAGTATATATAATGAATATTTTGCGACTTCGTCGCATTAAGATATCAAACTTGGTTCATTTCTCTTGACCAAGACTTTCATGAGTACTATGAGAATGCTCATATATTGTTAATTATTATACATATTATATCGGTGGGCTTGTTGCTCACCCTTACTTTCTTCTTTCATCACACAACAACAAATAGAAAAGATGAACATGATCAAGCTCCCAATTCGCGAGCGGATTGGAAACGTTCCGCAGTTTCCTATAGGCGTTGATACCGTTGTAGCTGAGGTACGGTCTACCAATAGGCTAGGCTTTCAACTTTTGATGTACCAGACTTATGTATATTTATGAATTGTAATAATGGAAAGGAATATGTAAATTTATTCAGAAACCCTCTTAAGGTGTAATGGTTTATAATTGTGGAATAAAATGACTTGTGTTATTTTTGGGTATTCATCTCTGAGACTATAACTTGTTGTGTGTGTGTATATTGTGGGGTCACAGTACGCAGTAGTTGGTTGATTATTAAGATTAAGTATTATTAAGGGAAATGGAACTCGTGACAACCTGGATCCCCGACCCCGGATTTGGGGGTGTTACATTTACTGACACTGGATGAAGTATATGGAATGCTGAAAACCCATGACTTGGACATTCAACAGAGGAAAAACAGGACGTGTTAAAAGATGAAAGATGTGGCTCTAAATGATGAAACTCATAAAGGCCAGGAAAAGATGAGTGAAAGGTCAAGAAGAATAAACATTGTGGAAGAGTCAGATACTGATGAATCATCAGATCTTGACACAGATACTGATGAGGATTCTGAGATTGTATTAGATGATCTTCAAGTTGTTCAGATGGCTGCCATGCCGGTGAAAGGCTTTAGAAGGATGAGGTTTGCAAAACTACAAAGAAAAAGGTGGGTTTAACAAGAAGTACTCTGTTGATGGAAAATAAAAATTCAGAAAGAATGAGGGACAGTACACCAAGGGAAGGGAAGTTTGATAAGGCTAAGGTGACTTATTATAACTCCAATAAAAGGGGACATCTGGCTACTGAGTTCCCCAAGTCAATTGAAAAGGCATTGTACATATCAAACTCCAATAAAGACTGGATGGACTCATCAGGATCTGACAATGATGAAGAATGCTATGCACTCATATAAACTCATGGAGAGGATTTGTCAGGAACTGATAAGGTACCTTCAGTTGTTTTCCCTATTGATACTTTTAACATGTCTGAATTGAAAACTTTCTTATATTCTATGCATGTTAATTTCAAGAATAAGGCAATTGTAAATGACAGTTTAATTGCTGAGAATAAAGAACTTAAAAATAGAAATGATCACTTAGAAGCTGAGCTTGTATGTATGCATAAAACTAGAAAAGCATGTAAAAAGGCCACACACAATGAAGCTCAAATGCACATTAAATATGTCATGCTAGCGGAAGTACCTGAGAAAGAAAGAGAAGTGTTTAAAACCTGGATGAGTTCCGGTAGAAAAGTTCATAACTTAATTAATGAAAAAAACTGGAAAGAATGTCTAGGTGATGATAAATTTACTTATAGGAATATCAATAAATTTATTAAACAACCCAACACCTGTAAAATTTGTCAGAACTGATGAAAATGGAATGAAATCAGTTTATGAAGTAGGATCTACCTCTAAAGTTCCTGATAAGAAGAAAGTTAAATTTAGAGTCAAGGAAAAGAAAGATAAAAACAAAGGTCTTCTATCTCAAAATCAACTAGAAAAGAAAATTTTTGAAGTGACTGCCAGGACTCACAAATCTAGTGCAAAAAGAGGTAGAAATGGAAAATAATGAATAAATAATGCAAGCAATAAGTACATTCCTAATGCTCTCAGAAAAGCTTGTTTTAACTGTGGTAATACTAATCATATTGCTATTGGTTGAAGGAAGATTAAAAAGAAAGCCACTAAGATTCTTGAGTCTGATATTATTGGTAGATCAGTATTTTACAAACCAGATAAACCTTTTTTTAACTGTGGTAGCATTTGGCATTCTATTTACAGATGTAAAGATTATCATAGCTTGTATCACAACAACTATGATCCTTTACAAAAATTCAATAAAATTTCTATTTCAAATAGAACTGCTAAACTGAATGTGCACGTATCTTATAAATTTGAAACTGTTAGGACAAATCCTGATTGAGCAATTCCTGTTGGGTCAAATCATGATGGATCAATTCCTAACATGAAGTCTTCTGCTGCAAAAACAAATAAAATGTTAAAAAGGACCCAAAAAGTATGGGTTTTTAAAAATGCTAACTTATTTCTATATTTTTAACTATATTGAAACAAGTAGAATGTGCTTGTACTAGATAGTGGTTGTTCTACACATAAATAAATTCATGTTGTCAGAATATGAGGAGAAAGCTTGTCCAACGGTTTTCTATGGTAATGGAAATGTAGAAAAAATACTGAGATATAGGAATATAATTATTGGAAATGTCATCATCTTAAATGTAGCCCTGTTAGAGGGACTGAAGCACAATCTGTTTAGCATCAGTTAAATTACTGACAGAGGATACTGTTAGGCCCTTAATCAATTGTAGAGGTGGGTGAATACAGTTAATACAATTAATTCGACAAAGCTTCAACATAATCAACAGTTTTTATATTAACAGATAAAAACTGATTACAAATGTACTCTCTCGAAAGGATGAACAATTATCCTTGAGAGCTACTAGGTTATGCGAAAGATATAACAATGTCGCAATACATATAGCATGAACCTAATATGTGCTTTATATAGAGCACATCTACACAATGTATAAGGAATCCTATTCTATTAACAACAAGGAAACCTAATATAATGCTTCTGAAATGAAGTCCTTCACCGCCTTGAGTTCCTGTTTCCTTTTCCTTATCGAAGATCAACTGATGTGACAAATACTGATTACATCATCCGTTGACATCATTATCCGCTGATATCATTATCCATCGATATCATCATCCATTGATATCATCATCATCCGTTGACATATAAGTTTTGATGTGAACTTCTGATAGTTTCTGCTTGATATCATCAGTTACTCCTAACAATCTCCCCCAACTTGTTCATTATGGAAATATGGACAAGTTCCAATTGATGATGTCAAAACTATTTAAATGCAGGAATCGAGTTTGCATATTCAATCTCGCTTCAGTGAATATCCGACTTTACTCTTCATTTTAAATTGCTTCTTTAACTTGAGCAATGTCAGAGGTTAATTTCAGTTCATCAGCCAGTCAGTTCCATAATCTTCCTTTTTTGGTGAGCTTGGCTGATTTTTTCTTCTTCATATTTTTCTTCAGTATCATAATCTTGAACTATTGTATAGATTGGATCTATCAGTATTTGAGATTTAGTTTCCTTAGATACTGTTGATTTCTTCTTTGCAACAACTTTGGCTTTAGGCTTTGAAATTTTTGACTTCTCTCATATCTTCTTTTTTCCTTTAAGTTTCTTGTCAGCAGTTAAAATACCTTGTGATCTGAGAGATCTTTCATCTTCTTCCTTATTGATTTCCCTGATAACTACACCTCTGGTTGGTCTATTAGAAGGATCATCTTCAAAAAGTACTTGAGAAATAACAACAATATCAGCATTTGTTGTCTTCATATAATTCTTGAAGTCTTCCTTCATTTTCCTTAGATGTTCAAGATCAACTCCAGGATTTTCTATTGCAAAGATTCTTCTACTAACCTGAGAGTCAAATACTTGAATTTTTGGATCCTTGTAGAATAGAGTTGTCTTTCTTCCTTTTACTTTCAGAGTTTGAAGATATTGACTTGCTTCAGCACCAGCTTCTATCTCCAGAATGCCTTGGTCTTCATTAGCAGCAGTTGTGACTTGTGAAGATTGTTGCATTTTTGTAGTCACGGACAAATCTTATACTCTTCTTTCATTCTTCTTACTCTCCCCACCTTCTCTATATTGAAATCTAGTGATTGCATTTGATGAACCACTAACTCCAACTAGCTCTTCACCTCTTCTCCTTTCACTATCCTTCTGTCCTTCCTTATTACCTCCATTAAGATTTTCATCATCAGTATTTGTCAATGTCAGATATTTGTATTTAGATTTAATAATTTTCTCCCCCTTTTTGGAATCATCACCAAGTAGTAGAGAAAGTATCAGCTCGATTAATTCTGTACTTCTGTAAGTTGATCAGACATTTGAGTTTGTTTAGCTTCCAATCTAGCTTGACTGGCTTCAATTGCAGTTTTCTTGACAACTATTGGTGCAATTTGTTTCTGAATTTCCTGATGAGTAGTCATCCTGATTTGAGTATTAGTTGATTCTTGAGCTGTATGTAAGGATCTGACAACTAAAGTTGATGCTTTCAGATGATTCAGCGTATCAGGATTCTTAATCTTCTTATCTGCTATTTCCAGATATGCAACATCTCTTGTTCTGGAGATAGGATATGTATCATCTTTCCAATGAGCATTACAGAGATTATCAAAACAATCCTGCTTCTTCTTAGCATCTAACTCTTTCATTTTTAGTTGTGTCACATGTATAGGCATATATTTAGGGAAGAAAACATCATCCTCAGGATCTATAATAGTATTAGAAATATTATCTTCTTCACTATCATTAGGTTCTTCAATAGCAACTGGATTGTGCACTAATTGTTGAACTTCATCACCAGCTTCAACATGTAGAATAGAATTAGAAATTGGTGCAGTATACGATCAGCATCTTCAGAAGCTTCCACACCTTCAACAGTTAACTCCACAACTTCAAGTATTGTAGATAAATGAATTGGAGCTTCGAGATTAACTTCCAGAACTTCAGTTCCTGTAGAATGCTGTTGTGATTCTGAAATGGATGAAACTTTATTAACAGATTGTTTTTTAATAAAAACAGGGATTATCTCATGTGGTGGAATAGTAGAATGTATGGACTGCAAGAAAGTATCAGTATTTAGACTTGCAGGGAGATTAACAACACTTGATACATTAGAGTTTTCTTGAGGTTCAACAGATTGTTGTTCATCATCTGTTTCTTTAGTATTCTATGCACCTGTAAACATATAGGAAATAAAAATTAATCTCTCTATTCTTTTAAAGTAGTCTCACTACTTATCACACCACACATCACATGACTTTTAATAGTCGGAGCTTCCTCACAAGGATTACTAAATCATATCTCTCATCTACCTCTCCTTTTGCCAGGAAGGATCCTGCCCCTCTTAAATTCTATTTTTCTCTCAATCTTTTCACACATCTCACAAAAAAAGCTCAGAAAGATTGTCCTACAGAAATAAGAGGTGACTAAAGGAGGGTGATTTGTGGTCATACAACTAGAGGTAGTCCTTAAATAAGGTCCTGAAGTAATCATACCAACAGGATTTATAAAAAATAAATGCTGAAAAGATATCAGTATTTTGAATAAATATCGATAAAGTAATAACAGTATTTATACCTTGTGAATCTGAAGATCACAATTAAACACACAGTTAACCCTGTGGTTATGACAGTTGTTCATCAATAATGAGAACCTCCATTTGAATTGGAGAGGATTTGATCAGGTTACTATCATGTACCATGATCTCAAACCTTGTTCTTATTGCAAAGAACTAACACTTGAATGTGTTTCTTGAAAGCTATCACAAAGTCTTCAGTAAAAACTGATGAAACCTCTGTGTCTCTGTTAGTATCATTAAGATCTACCTCAGAAAGTAGTCTCTAACCAACTAAATGTTATTTCTGAGTGGTGAGCATAATATAAGAATTATGTCACTTGATTTTTGGTAACATTTGAGAAAAGGATTCAAGTGTTTCAGTTGTGAGAAGAAATTTAAGATATAAGATGTGATTTTTTTAAGAAATGAGTGTGAACAGCTTTCTTGAATAGAAAAAGAAAGTCTCAAAAGTATATCTGGAATAGACATTTTAGATAGTCAATAACACTCAAAGATAATAATCCTCATTGACTAAGATTTAAATCTTTCAAAAATTTCATCTTTCACAAAAGTTACTTTCAATAGTGTGCTCAATATGTACTAAAATGATCACATTTACTTAAACAGAGATTAGTTTCTTCATATGCACTATTAAAAGCATTCAAGCACACACAAGAAAGTAAACAAGTATTTAATTAGCCAAATAAGAGAGAAAAAGAAGACTAAGGATTTTTATTAATTATGAAGAAGATGAATACAAAGAAGAATCATAAAATAGTCCTAACACGAGCAAGAAACTATTCCTAGAAACTATCTCATCTTCAACTTCTTCAATGATTCTTGCTTCTTCATGGCTCGGCGGTGATAAATTCCTGAGACAGTCTTTGCAAGAGAAATAATGTATCTTGCAGCTCAAGAGCTTCAAGTCTTTACTGCTCTGCCTCTTTGGCTAAGCGTTTGTCCTCAAGAGTAATTTCCAATTGAAACAACTGGAGATCGAATCGTTGATCACTTGACAATGTCATGATGACTAAATATTTGATTTTTAATCTTGACTCTACGTCCCCAGGGGTAATAATACTTGAAATATGAGTGTTTGAAGTGAAAAGGCCGTGAGAAGTTTTGAGAGTGGAGGGTTGTATTTATAGCAGAGGAAATAGAAACTGAAGGGACTCTTTGATTAACCATGTAATATTTAAACACAGTAATTATCCCAATTACGCGTATCTAGGTAAACAAAAAGTAATCTCTCTCTTCAAATTCCTATTCCCAATGTAAGTACTCAAGTATTACCAGATACTTACATCAGTAGCTAACCCATTTAAGCAATTAAAAGATATTCCACTAACTCACTGATTAATTAAAAATACTGCATAACCATTTAATTCAAATAAATTCAAAATAATCAATGAACTATAACAGTTAATAATGGTTTGACCATTCTCAGTATTTTAATTACGACTATCAGCATTTATCAGTCAAAACTGGGTTGGCCAATATCAGAATTTATTAACTACTGACAGAATCTATTAGTCAATGCACATTTAACTAATAACATAATATGTACGCATAATCAGTAGTTCAACATGCAATTTTCATATAAGATCATTTAGCATAATTGCATGTTATCATGGCATCAACATTTAGCACAATAATCAGTATCTAACAAGTAGTGACACATATTAAGATACCATGCTTGTAACGACTCGTATATTTTTGCATTATTTAATTATGGAATTGTTGAATAATTAAATAAATAAAATATTTTTTGGTTCTTTTAGCTGGGTATTGCCTTGTTATTAAGTATGTCTGGTTTATTGATGTTCGAGGATTATTTCTATAATTAATTATCGACCTGTATTATTTTATTTTTACTTTTAATAGTGATTTATGGGAGATTTATTTTCATAAGTAGTGGAATTGCTTTTAAAATTCTTTTTATGGTTTTTTAATTACAATAATTATTTTTGCGATTTTATAAAATATAGAAATAAATATTTCATTAATTATTTACTCATAAATGATTCAAAAATAATGAAAATTTTATTTTATTAACTTTTGAATATTTCGAGAATTTTAAAATTATTTCGGAAATTTCTCGGATTATATTCACCCGCACGATTATTCATTAAATCGTTAAATGCGGGTATATTACTCGTTGCAGAATTGCTTTAAAAATTTCGGGAACTTTATTTTATTAGTTTTTAATTATTCCGAGAATTTTAAAACTATTATGGAAATTTTTAGGTTATTTATTAAACATAAGTTGCTCGTTAAATTTATGAAGCGGCGTCAGATTCGGGTGATAAAAGGAATAAAGATTAGATAATTATGCACGTACTTATCCCCTTTACTTTCATTTCCTCCAGTATCAATATCTCCCCTCTCTCGGTTGTCCCTCTCTACCTCATCCCTCTAATCTCTAATCTCTCTCGATCTCTTCTCTCTATCTCAATCTCTCTCTACTCCCCCTTTCTCCTTCTCTTTCCTGTGTTACTCTGGTTGTGGTAAGTCCCGTCGCCGGACTTTTGATTCCGGCCACTCTTGCTATTTTCTGGCCCGTTTCTGTTGTGCATATGTTGTGTACTTGATGATTTCATAAACAAAACATCTAAGTAGATTTTACTTAGTGAAATTATGTAGCACGCGACGGATAAGAATTATAGTCCCGACGGATAACTCATTATAGTCCCGACGGATGATTAACTTATTATCCATCGAGTGAGTAGCTTATGTAATCATAAGTTTGTAGCACAGTTATGTATGCACCTTTGTATAGAATCTGTAGTAGCATATAAGTCATGTTGACTTTAACTAGATATGCTGAATAGGTTGATTAATTGTACATAAATGATGTCTTGTAATTCTGCATAAGTGAAATAGAGTCAAGTGCCAAAATAGCTGCCGACGGATGATTAACAAAGCCATCGACGGATGATCAAATGACTATCAACGGATGTTTAATATAGCAGTCGACAGATGATCAATTAAACCAGCAACGGATGTTCTGAAAGTCGACGGATGATCATATGAAGAATTCAAACAGCAGTTGAACAGTGAAAGCTGACACACAGCCGTCGAGATGTATACAAACACACTGTGGAAGCCCATTAACTGGGTAATAGAGGACGAAAAGCAGCAAAGCTTAAGACTGTTAGATTTTATATTTGTTCAGTCTTTTTGACTTTGTAATCTTGGTATTATATAAACCAAGAGAGTAGCAAATAGAAAAACAACTGAGATAGCTGTAAAACACAAAAACAAAGAAATCTTTGTAAGCAGAATCTTTGGCATTTCCTGTATTCTCAGCAGTTCCATTTGTAAGCAGTTGTGAGCATTTCTGCATATAGAGTCCTCTCGATATATTATATATATCTCTGGTGGAATTGTTTAAATCCACCAGAAAGTTTTTAAAGACTCTTGTTTTTAATTACCTATGTTTTGATTCAATTAAGTTTACATTCCGCATTGTGCTAATCAAAACAAATATATCTATAATCGAGTTGAACATTTTTATTTCAAGAAAAAGGTTCAAGAATTCCATTCAACCCCCCTTCTGTAATTCTTGCTATATTGTTAAGGGACTAACAATTGGTATCAGAGCCAGCTCTTAATCTACAAAGAGTTTAAAGATCAAAACAATTCAGCAAGATGAACAAGAAAGATGTTGGAGTCAAGATTCCTTTTCTTGATAAAGATAATTACCATCATTGAAAGGTAAAGATGCATCTTCATATGCTTTCTCAAGATGAGGCCTATGTGGACTGTATAGAAAGAGGCCCTCATGTTCCAATGAGAGCTGCAACAGGAAACGAGCCATCTGTTCCAAAGCCAAGGCATGAATGGTCTGATCCTGACATTGAACAAGTCAGGAAAGATAAAAAGGCCATGAACATTCTGTTCAATGGTGTTGATGCAGACATGTTTGATAACATCATCAACTGCAAAACTGCCAAGGAAGTTTGGGACACAATACAGATAATTTGTGATGGTACTGAGCAAGTAAGAGAAAATAAGATGCAGCTCCTGATTCAGGAATATGAGTATTTTCATAATGAAGAAAGTGAGTCACTCACTGACATTTTTAGTAGATTCCAAAAACTACTAAATGCTCTTAAGTTGCATGGAAGAGTCTATCAGACTAAAGACTCTAATCTGAAATTTCTCAGATCTCTTCCAAAGGAATGGAAACCAATGACAGTCTCATTGAGAAACTCACAAGATTATAAGGAGTTTACTTTGGAGAGACTGTATGGCATCCTAAAGACCTATGAGCTTGAGATAGAGCAGGATGAAAGAATGGAGAGAGGAAAGAAGAAAGGAGGATCCATTGCACTAGTTGCTGATCTGGAAAAGGAGAAGGAAGTGAAGATGGAAGCTGTAGAATCAACTTTAAAGGTCTGTGAAAATAAGGGTAAGGGGCTAGCTGCAGAAAGTGAAGATTCATTGAGCCAAGATGACATGGAAGACATTGATGAGCACCTAGCATTTATTTCAAGAAGATTTGCCAAGCTCAAGTTCAAGAAGAACTTTGGAGCAGCCAAGCCAAATAGAAACATGGTGGATAAGTCAAAATTCAAATGTTTCAAATGTGGCTTGGCAGGGCATTTTGCAAATGAGTGTAGAAAGTCAGATTCCAGTAAGAAAAGGTTTGAGTCTTTGGATTATAAGAAAAAATACTTTGATCTACTCAAACAAAAGGAAAGGGCTTTTATTACACAAGAGAATGACTGGGCAGCTGATGGTTTGGATGAAGATGAAGATGTCAGCTATATCAATCTAGCCCTAATGGCCAAGTCTGATGAAACAGAGACAAGTTCCTCAAGCAATCAAGTAATGACTACAAACCTTGCACATTTATCTAAAGCTGAGTGTAATGATGCCATAAATGACATGTCTACAGAATTGTATCATTTGCGTGTTACACTTAAGTCTCTTACTAAAGAAAATGCTAAAATCAAAGAAAACAACTTGTTTTTAAGTGAGAGGAATAATGTGCTTGAGTCTCAGTTTGTTGAGTTTGAGAAACTAAAAATTGAGTGTAAGATTGCGAAGGAGGAATTAACTGAGTCCTTGAAAAAGGAAGAAATTTTAAAGAAGCAGCTCGAGCGTGAACAAGAGGTGATTAAAGCATGGAAAACATCCAGGGATGTTCATGCTCAAATCACCAAAGTTCAAGGAATTGAGTCTTTTTGTGATGAAGCCTGGAAAAAGAATAAAGAGAAACTAGAACCTATTTTGGTAGATGGGTTGCTGACAGATGTAGACTCGACGGATGATGAGGACTATCCGTCGGATAACAAAAAGTGTTATCCGTCGAATGATAAAAATCCTCATCCGTCGACTGTAAGCAAACACATTAGCAAAGCCAAATTAATCAAGCTAAATGATAAGTATGGGTCTGTTTCCAAGAACTTTGTTTTAGGAGAGTCAAGTCAAGCTAAGAAAGGAAAAAAGGCAAATGTTGGTCACATGACTGTCAAACAGTTAAGTGACAGACTTGAGAAAATAGAGGTAAAAATAGATACTAAAAAGAAAAACAATAGGAATGGTACAGTAGGGATTAACAAACACAATAACTACACACCTGATAAATATGCCCCTAGAAAAATCTGTGTCAAGTGTGGTAGTATAAATTATTTGTCTGTTAATTGCAAATCTGCCATGCCTACTCCCATGTCTGTTCAGCCTCAATTTCTTAACATGAATGCCATGCCTCCCATGCCTGTCAATGCTATGCCTACACAGAACATAAATGCACAGTTTGCTAATATGCCATTTGCACCTAATCCATATTATGCTGCATACAATATGCCTCAAATGCCATTTAGCATGCCTTACTGGAATAACATGTTTGCACCAAGCATGTCATTTCCTGTTAGCCATAATATGCATGATAATTCTATTGCGTTAAATGGTTTCAAAGGCCCAACCCAAATGACTAAGGAAGAATCTGAAATTCCTAAGTCAAATGAGTTAAGACCTAAGAAACAGAAGAAGAAAGCTAACAAGGCAGGACCCAAGGAAACTTGGGTACCAAAATCAACTTGATTTGATTTTGATGTGTGCAGGGAAACAGAAAGAATCTTTGGTACTTGGATAGTGGCTGTTCAAGACACATGACTGGTGATTCTACCCTGCTCACAGAGTTTAAGGAAAGAGCTGGCCCAAGTATTACTTTTGGAGATGACATCAAAGGTTATACTGTGGGATATGGCTTGATTTCAAAGGACAATGTCATCATTGAAGAAGTTGCCTTAGTGGATGGTCTCAAACACAATTTATTGAGTATCAGCCAGCTTTGTGACAAAGGCAACTTAGTAACCTTCAACAAAGAGGCCTGTGTTGTGACTAACAATCAAAACAACAAAGTGGTTCTCACTGGTGTGAGAAGAGGAAATGTGTACCTAGCTGACTTCAACTCAACTAAAGCAGAATCTGTAACTTGTCTTCTCGGTAAAGCAAGTAAAGATGAAAGTTGGCTATGGCATAATAAGCTATCCCATTTAAACTTCAAGACCATGAATGAGCTGGTAAAGAAAGAACTAGTAAGAGGCATTCCTCTAGTGGAGTTTAAAAAGGATGGACTGTGTGATGCCTGCCAAAAGGGGAAGCAGATCAAAGTATCATTCAGGAAGAAACTTGATTCAGCAATTGAAGAGCCTCTGCAATTGCTTCACATGGATCTGTTTGGACCAGTCAATGTATTGTCAATTTCAAAGAAAAGATTTTGCCTAGTAATTGTAGATGATTTCTCAAAGTTCTCTTGGACATATTTCCTAAAGTCTAAAGATGAGGCTAGTGAAATCATCATCAATCACATAAGGCAAGTTAACAATCATCCTGATTTCAAAGTTAGAAGAATCAGGAGTGACAATGGAACTGAGTTCAAGAACTATGTCATGAGAGCATTTTGTGAGGAAAATGGGATCTTGCATGAGTTTTAAGCAGCAAGGACTCCACAACAGAATGGAGTAGTGGAAAGAAAGAACAGATCTCTTATTGAAGCTGCAAGGACAATGCTTGAAGAATCAAAATTACCAACTTATTTCTGGGCTGAAGCTGTAAACACTGCATGCTACACTCAGAACATCTCTCTGATTAATCAAGCAAGATGCAAGATTCCTTATCAACTGTTCAAGAACAAGAAACCAATTCTAAATTTTCTTCATGTCTTTGGCTGTAAATGCTATATTCTGAGAAATCAAACTGATCAAAATGGGAAGTTTGATGCTAAAGCAGATGAAGGAATTTTTGTTGGATATGCTGTTGGTAAAGCATATAGAGTCTACAATCTAAGAACCAACATTGTTGTGGAATCTATACATGTTGTGTTTAATGATAAAAAGATTGAAGGACTGAAAGATGGAGATTACCATGAGAGCCTCAAATTCGACAATGTTGAGATGGTCAGTGATGAAAGTGATGATGAGAGTGATCAAGAAACAGTGTTTAAGGATAATGCAGACAAATCTACCACCAATGAAGCACAAAACTCAACATCCTTCGAGTTGCAAAATGCTTCATCCGTCGGAAGGCAATCTGTGTTATCCGTCGGTAGACAACCTGCCTCATTCGTCGGTACTCAAGATTCACCATATGTCGGGTTATCAAAAGGAGCAGGAAATCAAGGCAGATCACCCATAGAAAGTACCCCTTTCTCAAATCAAAGATCCACAAACTCAGGGGGAGTTTCTAGCAATCAAAACTCAATCACACATCAAAACAACATTGAGGTCTCTTCATCTAGAGCTAATCTACCTCAACCAAGGAAATGGACAAAAGATCACCCTTTTGAACTGATTATTGGTGATGTTTCTTCTAGAGTTCAAACAAGATGAGCAACTCAGGAAGAATGTCTATACATCAGCTTTTTGTCAAAGCAAGAACCAAAGAAGGTAGAAGAAGCTTTGTTAGATCCTGATTGGATTTTAGCTATGCAGGAGGAGCTAAAGCAATTTGAAAGGAATAAAGTATGGAAGCTGGTACCCAAGCCTAAAGGAAAGAATCCAATAGACACCAAATGGGTATTCAGAAACAAGATGGATGAAAATGGTATAGTAGTAAGGAACAAAGCCAGATTGGTTGCTAAAGGCTATTGCCAGCAAAAAGGAATAGATTTTGATGAAACATTTGCTCCTGTTGCAAGACTTGAAGCCATCAGAATCTTCTTAGCATATGCAGCCCATGCCAATTTCAAGGTCTATCAAATGGATGTCAAAAGTGCCTTTCTGAATGGAGATTTGGAGGAAGAAGTGTATGTTAGTCAACCTCCTGGCTTTGAAGATCCAAATTTTCCAGAGTATGTCTATTATCTACTGAAAGCACTTTATGGACTGAAGCAAGCACCTAGAACCTGGTATGACACTTTATCAAAGTTCTTTTGGAAAATCACTTCACAAGAGGTACTATAGATAAAACTTTATTTTTCAGAAATGTTAATGGCTCTAGCATACTTGTTCAAATTTATGTAGATGATATTATTTTTGGCTCTACAGATGAGAAACTTTGTAAAAAGTTTTCCAAACTGATGCAAAGTAAGTATGAAATGAGTATGATGGGAGAACTAACTTACTTTCTTGGTTTACAAGTTAAGCAAGTTAGTGATGGAATATTCATTAGTCAAACTAAATATATTTTTGATCTTTTAAAGAAGTTTGATCTAATGGATTGCACATCTGCAAAAACTCCCATGGCCACTGCAACTAAGCTTGAACTAAACACTACTGAAAAGTCTGTGAATATTTCAAGCTATAGAGGCATGGTTGGCTCACTTCTGTACTTAACAGCTAGTAGACCAGATATAATGTTTGCTACATGTTTATATGCTAGATTTCAGGCTGATCCTAGAGAGTCTCACTTGATAGCTATCAAGAGAATTTTCAAATATCTCAAGGGAACACCAAAACTTGGCATTTGGTATCCTAGAGATTCTGGTTTTGATCTAACTGGTTATTCAGATGCAGATTATGCAGGTTGCAGAATTGATAGAAAGAGCACAACATGAACCTGTCAATTTTTAGGAGACAAGCTTGTGTCCTGGTTCAATAAAAAGCAAAATTCAGTTTCTACTTCTACAGCTGAAGCTGAATATATTGCTGCTGGCAGTTGCTGTGCACATATTTTATGGATGAAAAATCAATTGCTAGACTATGGTTTGCAAGTTGAAAGGATTCCTATTTTCTGTGATAACACAAGTGCAATTTCCATCACTGAAAATCCAGTGCAACATTCAAGGACAAAGCACATAGACATCAAGTACCATTTCATAAGGGAACATGTAATGAATGGTACTGTAGAGTTACATTTTGTTCCAAGTGAGAAGCAACTTGCAGATATTTTTACCAAGCCACTGGAGGAATCCACCTTTTGTAGGTTGGTAAGTGAGTTAGGTATGCTTAATTACTCTTGAATTTATCTGAGTTATTTTGCAAGTTGAAATGTAGCCATAAATTTAACTGATTTTTAGTCATGGATGAAATTTTGGCTAAGTCAAAATTTGCATCTCGACGGATGACCATTATCCATCGAGTTAAGTCATCCGTCGATATAAACTGTGCAAATAAAAATCAATTACTTTTCTGGAATCTTTTAAAACTCGACGGATAACAGTTTATCCTCATCCGTCGAATTGTCTAAATCTTAACCGTTAATTCCCTGAACATTATCCATCGAGTATACTTACAGTTTGTAAGTATTACACGACGGATAATGGGTGGAATTTTTACAGTTTATTTTTAAACGGCTATTTTAGGGAATTTCTATTGGGTAATTTACTTTTCTTTATTATTTTCACCCGTTGTTTTTGAGGAAGTATAAAAGCTTATTTCATTCCAATTATTTTCTTTTATCATTCTCAAATTCAACTGCTTTTATTTTATTCTCTCTCAAGCAAATATCCTCTTTCTCTTCAAAGCTTTCATTCTCTAACAATGGCACCTGTAGTAAAGATCATGTCTCAGAATGGGTTCATTTATGAGAAGAACAACTTCACTGCTTTGGTCAATAAGGGTATTCAGCAATCAGAAGACTATCACAAGATGATGGACTTCGTGAAGAGCTGCAAGTTAAGTTTTTCCATGCTTGAATCACCTACAATTTACTGTGAAGTTGTTAAAGAGATGTGGACCACTGTAATCTACAACTCTACTGACAAAACCATCACTCTAACTATCAAAGGTAATGAGTTCTGTATCAATAGTTATGTGATAAAAGCATGTTTCAAAATTCCTGATGATAATGTAACTTCACCACACACTGACACTGATATTATCAATATGCTTAATTCCATGCATTATGCACTTCCTACTACTAAGCTAAGTGAGATTAGAAGATTAGGTCTTAGGAAGGAATGGAGTTTCATGTGTGATGTTGTGACTAAAGTTTTCTCTGGAAAAGATAGTAATTTTGATTCTGTGAACATTTCCATGCTTAACATGCTTTACATTCTAGTCACAGATAAATTTTACAATCTCAGTGACCTTGTCTTGTATGAGTTAGGTTTTAAACTAGGTGAGTTAGCCAAAAGGGGAAAAAATGTATATTATGCTAGATTTTTTATGATATTGGCTAACCATCTTTGTCAAGAGATTGTACTTGAGAACCCAAACAACAAATTAGCTTGTTGGGTTCAAGAGAGAAGAATCATTGCAGATTTGAACAGAGCCAACCATCATAGGGATGTGCCAATGTTCTACTTCCCTGTAATACAGACACCTCAGGTAAGTGAGGTAAGTTCATCCATACCCTCAACTATTCCAATCTCCTCAAGTTCTTTGAGTTCAGGTGTAGCTATGGCAACTGTGATAATGACCAAACAGTTGCCTACCAAAGCTGCCAAAACAACTGTAATTTCCAAATCCAAGTCAATGAAAACTCCCGCTGGTATCTGTCAAAAGGTACCAGTTGAAAAATATACCAAAGCCAAAGATGGGAGTGTGAAGGAGGGTCAGTTAGGTGAGGGAAGGGGTGAACATCAAAGAAACCCCAAGGATAAGGTTGGAGAGTTGAGTGAATCCCAGCCTAGCCACACTGCAGTTTCCCAACAAACTGCAGTGCTTAAAAAGGACAAAAGCTCACTTCTAGCTGCATCCTCCCAAAAGGATATGGCTATTGAACAAAGCTCTCAGCCAAGAGCACAGGCCAAAAGGGTTAGGGACACAAGCTCACCCCAAACTTACACAAGAAAGAAGAAATCCAAAACAACTGGGGATGCACAGGGCACACACACAGTGCAAACTGGTGCTAAAGACACAGTCCCTGTACTTTCTCAAATTCAGATTGATGTGGCTCCAATAAATGTGGAGTCACAGCCAAAATCTCTTATAATAGAAGCCTCTGAAACACCATACTCACCAACAAACTCTCTGGAAGTGGATATGATAAACACTTCAATTCCTGATTCCCCTTCTTTAACTCTGTTGGGGAAGCCAAAATCTAGTGCAAGTGAGCATCATCTTTTAGATGATTTGTTGGCTCACTTGCCAATTCTTTCAGATACTATTGTGACATCTGTGCCTCAAATAATTTCAATCAACACAGAGTCTACAATAGTTTCTCTTCCCACCTCATTCATTTCTACTCTCTGATGGATATTGTTCATCCGTCGAGTAGTGATTGTATCCCGACGGATAAGCTTAACAGCAGTTATCCGTCGGATAGCTTTACCACTAACCCGATGGATATCACTTATCCGTCGAGTGTCTCTGCACAACTTCAAACTTCAATTATTTCTAGTGCAGGAGATTTAGTGGTAATACAGTCACTCTTAGGACTGAGAGAGGAGAGTGCTTTGAGTGAGAGGCTGGGTTGCTCCCAGGCAAAAGGAGAGGAAAAGAGTGAATCTCAGCAATCAATTTATTCAGGATTGGCAAAAGTGAGTGAGAGGAGTCCCACCTTAGTAGGTGAAGGTAAGGGTGTGAGGGTGGGGAGCCAGGGTGAGACCCTGATGCAACAAAAGAGAGATTATGAGAGAAAGGCAGGTACAGGAGAAATAAGGGTGGATCCAGCCATTGCCAGTGAGTCAATGATTGTGGATGATGCTGAATAGGAAAGACAATTTCAGCAACATTACAAAGCTAAAATTGATAACATTTCCTTGGATGCTGACACTTTTACTCATCCTGTGTCAGCCTATCAATTGGTGGCTGCTCAGGGCAATATGGAGGCAGAACAGACCTTGAATCTAGTACACACCTCAAAATCTCTTCAAAGAGATAAAGCTGTTGTCAATAGGATGCCTTCTCAAGCTGGTGAGCCATCTGAAAAATTTGGAGTAAATTTTAATGATGATGACTCTGTTTCTTTGGATGGAAGCATGAACTTAGGGGGAGATGAAGGCCTAAGTTCTGTTTTAAATTTACCTGGATGGGCATGGACAAAGGAATTTACACCAGGACAATTTGATGTGTCTTTGGTCAAACAAGTGATGGCTATTCAAAAGGCCCTTCAGGAAACTTCAGATGCTGGTGCCAAGGCTATTCTTCAAGCTCACCTAGACTCTCTACATCTAATGAAGATCCAGCACTTAAGATAGAATATGAGTGTGGATGAACTAAAAAGAGATATAGCTGACTTAAAGACATACAATTCTGAGAAGCTGGATTCAGTGATGCCATATGGTACCATGCAAGATCTATTACTAAGATTGAGGAGAGAATCAGATTCTGAAAAGAAGCTAGCCAAGCTGGAAAACAGAGTTCAAGTTATTGAGAATTCAGTGGCTATCCTTCTTCAAAATCAACAGACTCAGACAAATCTTCTCATGCAACTGGCTAAAGCACAAGGCTTAACTCCTCAACTTGATGATAACAAAAAGGGGGAGAGAGAATCAAGTAAGGGGGAGAAAGGACCAACTGAGGGGGAGAAACTTCAAGTACAAATTAGCAAAGTAATTGTACCTTTAATTACAATCTCCAAGCCAACAGTTGCAGATGGTATAGATCTAATCAAAGCAGCAGCAGCAAATTCGAAAGTTGCTGAAAAAGGAAAGTTGAGTTTGATCAACTGGAATAAGATTGATGAGGAGATACAGAAAAAGTTTGAACTAGTCAAGGAGCCAGTTCAGTTAGCCATCCATCACTCTCATGTCAAGCCAATCAATGTGAATGAGATGAGCATGAACTATCTGGAAAAAGGACAATCTTCCTGCATCAAGTCTACAAAGGCTGAAATAATTCTTAAACCAAGGGCAAATTATCCAAAGTCATCTTGGAAGAACCCTATGGACACTGTGTATGAGACACCCAAGCCTGATGAAAAGAAGCTTCTGTCAAGATCTATTGTCTTCTATAAAGATCCAGCTGATTCAGCTTCAAAAAGGAGAATTGCTAAGATATTCAGAAATGGAAAGGAAATTTGTGTGGTAGCTGGACATCCACAATTTGCTCAAGCAAAAAAAGAAGAAAAAGCCAGATTAAAGCAGGAAAAGAGGCAAGCTGCTCTAGATGCAAAGAAGTCTAAACAAAAGAAAGAACAGATTGCTATCTTGGCCAAGCTACAGGCTGTGAATTCTTCTCAACAAATTCCCTCTCAACCATCTGAAGCTGCTGAATCAAAGAAGAAGATTGAAGAACAGAAGAAATCCCCAAGAAAGAAAGAATTTGCTAGAAGAATAAAAAGGAAACTGGATGTTGTTGACAAGGAATTGGAAGATCAATTTCCTAAGGAATCCTGAGGCTACAACTCAAGCATCAAAGCCCTCTATGGTATTTGAAGACAGAAGGGTGGTGGATCCCTACAGGAACATACATGGTGAGCCTATTGTGCCAAAGGATGAGCCAATATAGTGGGATAACATACCAATTCCTGACTTCAACTTACCAATCCTTAGCAAGCCAAAAAGGACAAAGTCAAGGGCAGTCAAGAAAGTGAAGCTGTCACCTCTCAAATCCAAGTCAGTAGTTAAAGCTCAACCCAAGGTTAACAGGGGAGACTACTTGTACTTGTGTGACATCAAAGAATTTTCAGATCTAAACCTTTATCTGGATGAACTGGATGAAGTAAGGGCAATTGATGCATACAGAAACCTACCTGAAAGGTTGGTGTTCAAGTACAAAGGAGGAAGGGAGATTCAGTGGCCACTTCACAGGATTCTTCAAGAAAGCCAAGCTGTGCTGATCAAAGTCTATTCATCCTTCAAGAAAAACTTTGGGTTCAATGTAACTGCAAGAAGACTAGTATTGAAGAAGATTGAAGAGCTGAGGAGTGTTAGAGCTAAAGATGCACTCCCAAAAACTCTAATCATCCCATACACAGGGAGAAGAGTGCATCTAAGGCCCTACTGGCTGATGGAATTCATGGATGACAAGGGTGTGAGAAGATTCTTCAGATTAGAAGACCAACTGAGTATCTCTAGCAATGAGACTCTCTTGGAAATGCAAGAAAAGCTAGATCTCTCAGAATCTGATGAACTAGAATTCCACAGGCAGCTCCAGAATCAAATTGAAGAAAATAACAGAAAGCTTGAAAGAACATCCAGACCTTCAAGGAACTAGAAAAATCTGCTCAGGCTAGAGGAGCATCTTGAATTGACTGTGAGCCAAACCTTGCACATTTTAATTAATTGAAGCACTTTCAATATATCTACTTATCTTTAAAGATATATGTTCAGGATGTTTTGTTATCATCAAGTATCTCTTAATTTATGGCTACAATTCCAGTAGACATAAATTGGGAGAGATTGTTGTGCATATGTTGTGTACTTGATGATTTCATAAACAAAACATCTAAGTAGATTTTACTTAGTGAAATTATGTAGCACTCGACGGATAAGAATTATAGTCCCGAAGGATAACTCATTATAGTCCCGACGGATGATTAAATTATTATCCATCGAGTGAGTAGCTTATGTAATAATAAGTTTGTAGCATAGTTATGTATGCACCTTTGTATAGAATCTGTAGTAGCATACAAGTCATGTTGACTTTAACTAGATATGCAGAATAGGTTGATTAATTGTACATAAATGATTTCTTATAATTCTGCATAAGTGAAATAGAGTCAAGTGCCAAAATAGCTGCCGACGGATGATTAACAAAGCCATCGATGGATGATCAAATGACTATCAACGGATGTTTAATATAGCAGTCGACGGATGATCAATTAAACCATCAACGGATGTTCTGAAAGTCGACGGATGATTATATGAAGAATTCAAATAGCAGTTGAACAGTGAAAGCTGACACACAGCCGTCGAGATGTATACAAACACACTGTGGAAGCCCATTAACTGGGTAATAGAGGATGAAAATCAGCAAAGTTTAAGACTGTTAGATTTTATATTTGTTCGGTCTTTTTGACTTTATAATCTTGGTATTATATAAACCAAGAGAGTAGAAAATAGAAAAATAACTGAGATAGCTGAAAAATATAAAAATAGAGAAATCTTTGTAAGCAGAATCTTTAATATTTCCTGTATTCTCAGCAGTTCCATTTGTAACCAGCTGTGAGCATTTCTGCATACAGAGTCCTCTCGATATATTATATATATCTCTGGTGGAATTGTTTAAATCCACCAGAAATTTTTTAAAGACTCTTGTTTTTAATTACTTATGTTTTGATTCAATTAAGTTTACATTCCACATTATGCTAATCAAAACAAATATATCTATAATCGAGTTGAACATTTTTATTTCAAGAAAAAGGTTCAAGAATTCCATTCAACCCCCCTTTTGTAATTCTTATTATATTGTTAAGGGACTAACAGTTTCTTTTCTGGTTAGTTGCGTGTACATATACTTGTATGTATATATATGTTCCTGTTCCTGGTGTTTCCTTGTTCTGTGTTTGTGCCGCCGCCCTGTTATGTTTTTTCCCGGTTGCCGCCGGGTTTTCCGGCGAGGCGACCCATGCGTGTGTGGCGCGTGTGTATTGATACTTCGGTTACTGTGTTCGATTGATTTTAATATTTTATTAATTTTGCAGGAATTATTTGATTAGCATTTCGTGAAATAAAAATATTTTCATGCGGGTATTATTATAATTAATCAGTAAAATTCACGTAGGATGTCCGATAAATGGAAACCCGCGAATTTTACCGCCGTCGGCGATGAGCCTTGGCGAGCCGACGGTGGACAGTGATGGATATTTCTGAGTCCGCATTGATTCAAGCGCCTAAACGATCCTTATAACATTTTATATCCTAAAAAAAGTTTTATTTTCAAGAAACTACATTTTACAACTTCGGGAATTTCTGCAGAAACTTAAAGTTACGATTTGCTGGTTTTAACGAAGTTACGTTTACGATCGGGGTTTTGTTTACGCCCTGACTCTTAACACAACCACCAAAAATCATCATTCCATCATCAACACACAAACTCCTCTCAAGAAAATCTTGTTATTGAGGAAACAACAACCAACCTTAAATCTACTTAACATAATCATCAAGATTTCATCAATAACACTCATTACACTAGGTTTACTACCAAATACTAAATAGATCTTAAAAATGAATCTTAAATAAAGTTGGGCCAAAGATTTTTACCTTTCTTGAAAGCTTGAGATGTTTTCTTGAGGATGTTGGAGGCTTTGAAGTGCTTGGTATGATTTTTAGAACCTAAAACCACCATTGAAATCAAGAAACCAAAGAGAGGTTACTATTCATACTATTCACTAGTGAGTTTCTTAATTTTATTTCACCCATCAAACCTTGATAAAAAGAGATGAAAGAATTTTCTTACCTTAGTTTAATTGCTAGGAGGCTTGATAATTAATGGGAGAATTTTACAAGAGCTAGAACTTTGAGTTTTGAATTTGAATTCCCCTTTTTTTCTTCAAATTGCCGAATGGAAGCAATTGTGATGGGGGGTATTTATACTCCTCTTGGTTGCTTAGCTTGGTTTATTTGCTAGGTTGCTTTTAGAAAGATGGGGTGATATCTTGCAATTGATTTTATTCTTCCTAGTATAGCATTCTAGGTTGATTCTTGGTTGCAAATCTTAGGGACAAATCTTTGTAGCTTGCTAGGTTACAAGCTAAACTACATGGTTAGCTTCCTTAGCAAACTATTTTTCTAGCTAGCTTGATCATCCTATGGTTATCTCACTATTTGATGAAGTAACCATGGTTACTTGCTTACCATGGTTTAGTTAGTGTGTTACGTTTATTTAATCATTTACGCGTTCGCTCGGTTGCTAAAACGTTCTTCGTAATACTTACTCGTAATTGGTTCGCGAAGTAATTCCTTTCGTATTCATTCCTTATATTTTTAATTATCCTAATTGAATATAAATCAGTAGGGTTTTAATCTCGTAATTATATTGTGATTCCCGTAATCTTCGATGAGTCATAAATACGGTCATTTTTCAAAGTTCGTTTTCTTCGAAAACTAATAGCGTTACATACACTCATTTGATACGTATAGTCGTAATATCAACTCCGAAACTCATTTTTTCATGCACTACATAGTGCGGGCTCAAAAGTTTTTCCCGTCCGTCAGGGTTACTATTCATTTAAACATTTTAAAAGTTTTCAAAAATTCGAGTTATTATAGTGGTGTTGGTTACACTAGATTTTTACAATTGATTTTTACATATCTCTTACCTGATGTAAGTTTTAACAAAGATAAACTGCTAATGATTTTTCAAATTAATTCCAAGTCTCGGATTGAATTAGCTAAAAGGTAAGACAGTTTCAGAAGGAGTACACAACTACCAAGGGAAATGTGGGTATTTTTATCTGAAAAAATGCCTCACAAATTTTCTAACTCATACAATTTGGAACAGGGAACATCCAACCTTGTTCCTGACATAATTGTCTTATTTTCACCTACCAAATCTAAACACCATATCACCTCTGGTTCTTCTCAAAATGAATCAGTTGTAAATCAAAACCAATAGCTAAGACTAATGTGTATGAGAGACAATCAGGTCCAAAGGTTGGTTCACCATCACCTAAATCATTGGAGAAACAAGGTGGAACAAGGAAGAAGAGTGTGCCAATAACAGGACCTAAAAAGAGAAAGAAGCAAACATCTAGTACTAAGTTTGTTGATGAGCCATCAGAAACTGATAGTGATGGACCTATTGTGTTCAAGATGCCTGCTAGACCGATGGAGGTTACTGGTGCTACTGCAGAGGAAGAAAGGGTTGAAGCTGCTGTTACAACTTTCGTGCCAAAGAAAAGAAGATTATTTAAAGCAGCTGACAGGGCTCAAGCTCAGCAAAAGAAAAATAAACTGGAAGCTCTAGCCAAAGTTTCTCTTGATCAGGAAACTGCAAATCCTGACAGCACTTAATCAGTTTCTGACAAGGCTCAATTAATTCCTGATGAAGTAATTACAGTTGCTGATAAGTTAATTCTTGTTTCCCCACCAGCAAAATTTATTGAAGTTTCTTATAAAAGGGTGAGGGAATTAGCTAAGAAAGTTAGACTTGATACATCTACAAAAACCGATAAAACAACAGTGTATATGAGAAAACAGTCCAAGGTTCAGTCTCCACAGAAGGGGTACAGTCCAGAAGAACCATCTTCTCAAAGTAAAGATGCAACTGTTAATGCCCCTGCTATACAAGAACCACCCACTCAAAGTGTGGGTGTAGGAACTGCTAATGAAAAGACTATTTCTAACATTGCTCAAGGGAGTCATATTTTTGTGGATGCTGATATTGAGGTTACAGTACAAGAAATGGAAGCTCATTAAGAGTATATTGCTAAAATGGATGATATCATCAATGATCTCATCTTTGAGGGAAGCCCAAAAGAACCTTTAGTTCAAAGGATTGAAGAAGCTTCTAAACCTCTAGTCCCACAAGTCTGCAACAGTTCAAAGAACTGTTGCAGACTTAGCATCAAATCCTGACAATGGATGAATTCCAGACAAGCAGTCATCTCCTGACATAAGATCAATTCATGATGAAGCTGTTCCTGATTCTACACATCCTGATGTACTGGTAACTACTAAGAACAACACTGGAGCCATCTTGGTACCTCCACTTACTGCCATACCAATTGAATCAAACACTCAAGGTACAATTATTTCTACATGTACTTTATCTACTAGCATGATTATAAATAGACCTATTCATAAGGATACCTCTATTTATATGACTACAGACCTCTCCTTTTTCCCCCTCTTATTTCATCTTTTGCTAGTGAGTTGAGCCTTTTTAATCAGTTTGTGAGTAAAGATCAAGAGAAAAACAGAAATATTGAGAGGCAGTCTCCTGAACTGAAAAAAGGAGAGGTAGATAAGAGTGATAAAAGTGAGCTAAATATTACTATTGAAAGTAATATATGTGTGGGAAGTGATGAGATCACTTTAAAAGAAAAGAGAGATTTAAGTATTCTTGGTTCTCTTATTTCAGGTTCATCACAGGAAATTGAGCTTTCTAAGTCAAATCCTGATTTAAAGGTCAAAGGCAAAGTTCTTGACTCTATTCCAGATGTTCCTGAATTTTTTTCAGATGATTTTGATGAAAATGATGACAATCCTGATGATGATGCACTAAAAGCTGCAATGAAAGCATCCAAAACTGTCTAATTTTGGGTCATCATCTGGTCATGCACCTGCTCTTGGCTCACAGAACTCATGAATGAAATCATTCATGGAGGTTACCAAGTGAAAAGATTTCTCTAAAACCTGCACATTCCCTAGCTGATCATGCTGTTCACTTGGTCTCACATCCTGACATGAAGACTTCTATCAAGGCTACTACAGTACTGGTCAAAGGGATGCATTCTTCTATCTTAACACCCAAACAAGACAATAATGATCTTAAAGAAGAACTTGCTGACCTTTCTGAGATGATTAAAGGTACAAACAAGCACAATGGCCTAATCAAAAGGATGTTCAGCATGGAAGCTAAATAAGAGTAGATGAAAAAATTACTGGCAGCTCTTGAAGCTGGTCAGAATGCTACAAATGATAAGTTGGATGATATTCTCTCACTTCTACACAGTCTAGATGCCAAAAAAGGAGAGATAATATTAAAGAAAAAATGTGCACCTGAATTAGTTTTGAGGAAAAATGCCAAGCCAGATAATGATGATGATAAAAAAACAAAGAAGACCTCTGATGTTGTGGTAGTTAAATCTAGAGTTAGTATTCAGACATAAACATAAACTACACAGTTAACTCAAGTCTCCATGGATGGATCTAAAACTGAGAAGACAAAGATAATTACTCACTCTCAAATCCTGATGGAAAAGCACCAATCAGGATCTGCAATTCCTGGCAGAGATGAGGTGATAATTGACAATCCTGAAGATGCACATAGATTCTACAAAACCTTTAGAACTCCAACCGGAGCAAGCATCACTCTTTATCATAAAGATAGAAGAGTAGAGGAAATATCTGAAAAAGAGCACTCACTCACCTAGCTGATGAATTTCCAGATATGTCACAGGAGGAGATACTTAAACAGCAACATGAGATTCTAAGTCAGCTACAAGCTAAAGGAAAGAGAAAATCTAAGGGTGGAAAGAAAGGTAGTAGAAAGGCTGCTAAGAAAGATGCTCAAGCCATTGTTCCCTCTCATAGAAGGACAAGGTCTAATGGAGTCGGGATTGAGAAGATTCCTGAGACGCAGGCCCCTAAACTTCATACTGATCCTGAATTTATCACAACTGAAACTGGAGATAATGCTATCAAGCTGATAAATGCCGATATTGATGCTGGAAGTGAAGATACTGAAATGCCTCAGATAAGAAGATCAAGACAATTACAAATTAAGGTTACTCCTGTTATTTCAAAATTAAATCTTGACAACAGAGTGACAATTCCTGACAAGACAGATACTAACACTTTAAATCCTGATAGTTCAATTCCTTATACTAACAGGGTGTCTATCTCTGAATTATTTGAAGATGAAGAAGCTTTATTCAGATTGAATCTTGAAATCTTACCTATATTGAAAAATTCAATGCTGAAGTTGGAGAAGATGAAAGGGATGTTATTTTTGATGAATAATAGAGAAGACAAGAAGGAAAAATTGGGATAGTAGTTGAAAGAACAAATCAAGAATTTCAAAAAATGCTTAGAAGATCTGGCAGAAGTAGATGGAGGAGTACTAATAGAAGGATGTTGAGTGAAAGAGCGGAAATGGGAGCTCAAAAGTTTCCCAAGATCAAGAACAAGTACAAATGGAAGAAAATTGTTGATCTTAACTGTAATGATGAGATAAACTTTGTTACTAGAGGTAACAAAGTTCCTGATAGAGTTTCCTTGAATCGCTCCAAAACAATCGTTTGAGTTTCCTCCAAAGCTCGAACTGAATCCAATCAATAGATAACTTCCCCTTTCAGGAAATAACTAGCATATACCATCTTCTTTTCTTCTCCTATTTGAACTAACTTAAAAGCTATTTCCATCTCTCTTATCCATGTGTTGGCTATAACTGGATTAGTGGTATCATGAAAAGCTAGAGGGTTCATAGTCTGAAAAGCTTTAAAAGTCCCAACTGGTTGAGGAGGTACTGGTGGATCTAGTTGATGTTGGCATTGATCATGATTTTTTGGGATTCAAAATTGTTGTTATTGAAGAGTTTGTTGTTGCTGAGCTATTGCATTGGTTTGTTGTTGCAGGCTTTCCAATATTCGAAGGATATTGAGGCCGATTGGGGTTGTAGTAAAAGTACTGGTTTGCTTCGTCTTTTTAGGTGGCATGATTAAGAAATAAAAGGTGTAAAAAAATAGTTGTGAATATTGTAAATACTTCAAAGTTAAGGGGTTACGAAGTTAATGTGATCACATGCATTCAAATTCCGATTATTAGCAATAAAGGTGATATACAGTTCTAGATTTGAAAGTGATACCGAAATAAAACGATAGCGCATAATCATTAAAATAGGGTTCATCTTACAATATATCGAATAAGGTCTGAATTTAAAAGGCAACATCATAGTTCTGAAGGGAGATAAGGAAACTACATAGTTCGAAATATATACAACATAAAGGATAACCAACTGGATAGGAAATAAGAATCAGGCTCCTGGTTTGGCCTAACGGTCATCCTCCTAAGTCTTCTCGTTATCGTCTCGCGCTATTAGGATCTTCTCCCACTACTCCCCCTGAAGTACCTTCACCATGTCCTGGAGTTCATCCGCTACCATCTAGATGGTATACTGGTTGTTGCGGTCGCGATATGGTGGTATCTCCCTGAGCTTAGCATTAACAAACTGTGTCAAGGACCCAAGTCTCGCAATCAACTGTGCCTTAGGTTCCTCTCTAAGTCGAGTATCATCCTGAAAAGCTACATCCAGTCACTCCATAAGTCGGTCGTACTTTCCTTGGAGCCTAACCAACTGGATAGGAAATAAGAATCAGGCTCCTGGTTTAGCCTAACGGTCATCCTCCTAAGTCTTCTCGTTATCGTCTCGCGCTATTAGGATCTTCTCCCACTACTCCCCCTGAAGTACCTTCACCATGTCCTGGAGTTCATCCGCTACCATCTAGATGGTATACTGGCTGTTGCGGTCGCGATATGGTGGCATCTCCCTGAGCTTAGCATTAACAAACTGTGTCAAGGACCCAAGTCTCGCAATCAACTGTGCCTTAGGTTCCTCTCTAAGTCGAGTATCATCCTGAAAAGCTACATCCAGTCACTCCATAAGTCGGTCGTACTTTCCTTGGAGCCTATCGAACTGAAGCCTCAAATCATCATACACGGAGAAAGCAATAGTATCCGATGGTGCCAAGGACCAATGCATCATTTGCTGAACAACAATATATATATATACAAGGGAATATTAGCGAGTTACTCGAATAATATCTACTTACACTCTCTCTTTTCCCATATATATATATATGTCCTATAGCCTATTTGGACTGTTCAGGGACTCTAAACAATAGCTCTGATACCAAAACCCGTGTCAACCCGAAAATATAACTAAAAGATAACAACTGATAAATATAATTATTACAAATGGCTGCTTACAAAAAAATCCAAGATCGCAAAGGTTCAGTGTTTGAACTTTCCAACACTGACAACTATTACAACTTTTACATAGCTAGCGGTCCTCACACGAACGCTGGCTATACTACCTGAGCTCCCACATATGCCCCAGCATCTCCACTGATAGACTTACGAGAAGTCTGCTTAAATCTAACCATACTTTCTAACTGAAATATCAGGAATAAATAACAAGAAGTGATCCAAATGCACAGTAAGATATACAACAAGACAAAATTTAACAATATAGCAATTCATGATTCAAGGTTAGGATAAATGGCATCATTATTCAAGTCAAATCCTTTTTAAACCAAATCATTGCTCAAAAAATATTTTCTGACGCTATGGATTACAACTGGTGATCATCCGCAAAGTGATCCCGAACCTCGCCAGGTTCTAACAAATTTTAATTGGGATCCTTAGGAAACTACTAAGCCTAATATAGTAAGTGTGAAAGGGACTTGCCTCTTAGTCCAATCCACTAATCTCAAGAAAACATTCTTCTATTTGAAAATCTCATTAAGCAATTATATTTTATAAAACTGATATCAGAGGGAATTTATGAAGATTCTAAACAAGGATATCAATTGTTCCGTTTTCAAGGGATTCTAGACAATAGAATTACAATTATAAATCAAGGATTCGAAAAGAGGAACTAATCATGGAAATATCGCATAATTCACAAGTTCAAGATTGTAGGCATGATATCATAGGGTTCAATGACTAAGGAAGAAAGTGTTGAAAGAAGTTGATCAATAATCAATAGGTTAAGGCAAAACAGTTGCATATGTCAATTTAAAAGCATTGATAAGTATAAGCTTTCCATGTGAGACTGAAATTGAATCAAGAATGATAGGGTTGAAAGAACTGCATAAAATAGAAACACTTGCAGCGATCATAAGTTGGAAATAGAGTACTGACATACTATAATGTTTGAAAGGGAAGGGGCACTTGCCTCTCCTAACGATCTTAGTTAACACAAAAGCAACCTTGAGCTCCCCTACTCGACTTTGATGGCAAGAGTCTTTCCTCTATCTTCTCTTGAACCTACACATATAATACAACCTCATTACTAAAGGTTCTATACACAATTTGAAGGACTCTTAGATAGCCATTCGACTCTAATGCAACACATAGGTATTAGTTACACGAGTTCACTCATTATTATGAATTTCTATCACATAATCACTTAGTGCAAATAATCACATATAATTACAAGTATTCAAATAGTACATTGTCATATAGTTCACATAATTAGACAAATATCAAATGATCTCGAGACACTCTACCCTTGATCACTCGATCCTTCCCATTTCTCATTTTTAGTCACCAAACCTAGCAGTTCCTAAGTACTATACATCTAATTCTCTTGATTATTCTTCGAACATTCTCTTCTACTGACCTTTACCTATCTTATACATGACAAGTAACACCTAGGCCTCACCTAATTGAGCTCACAAACACCTTACACAAACTCATCCTTCCCAAGAACATCATTCGGCACCACCTTGTGTGCCTTGGAAAATTCGAACCCGTATACTTAGTTAATTAATTAAATTATGACTTTTCCTAATTTGTTACTCATAAAACTAACTCACAAACTTAGATTTACCCTAAGTCCTCACCTGCCTCACCTATGGCTTCCTATGAAGTTGACACAATTCTGCAGTTGCAACTTTACAAACTGCCCTATTTTACCCAACTTAAAACCCCCTTGATCTTGTCCTAAGGTTGGATCTAATGGCTTACTAAGCTTCCCTAGAATCCATTACATATTTATCTATCAAGGCCCGTGGTTTACTTAACCAAAACAACCTAACTTGTACTCTAAACACACTAACTCGAAAATTGTCCCTGTTTTGGGTTGTTCTCGGTTTTACATCAATGCACCCATCAAAACAAAGCATTTCCTCAACCTATGGCTACTGGACTCAAGCGTATGTCAAGTAATACCAAGATAAAACTTCACCACTTGAACATATAGTCATGAAATCATTTAAACTTGAAAGTACTCTACTAATACCTTTATTTCACACCCTAAAACTAGCATGAAATCATTTATATCATCATATATTAAGAAAAACATGCATTACAAGAGTTTATACTAACATGCAAGACTTAAAAATATAGAAATCATTGAAATGCATGAGTTTAAACTAAGATATATGCTTTGAAACATGATTTTTACACTAATGCAAAGAAGGTAACTAAAATTGGTTCCATTCGGCCCCTTTTAAAGCCATTTCCGAATGGTGAGGAGGGAAATGGTGGGAGTATAACATTTCACCAACCATTACCTTCTCCAAAAACAATGTATCTCATGGTTGGGACCTTAAATTCATAGGAATCAAGGACTTCCAATTGAGTTGTTAAGTATACTGGGCATGCAACACATAATCACTTAAATTTCCACACAAAACATACAAAGATAACTTGAACAAGGGTTGGAGGGTTAGTTTACACTAGGATCTTGAAAGATTGAATAAAATTTTAGGGTGTGTGTGTGTTTTTAGTTCGACCGAGAGAGAGAAAAAGAGAGAGGAGGGAGAGAAAGAAAGTGGCTTGGTTGAGTGAATTGATCTTCAAAATGATTCCACTTGACAAGTTGATGTGTTTTTATGTATTGATTTAGATAGTGGGGTGAGTAAATACCAAGTTACCCTTCTTCCAAAACAACTAAATTATGCATGCAAGGTTATTCTAGTAAATTGGCTAGAAGAAAAGGGGTTAGTGGGGTTGGAAATGACATGAGTATCCCTCTCTCCTTCTGGATGATCAAATGAATGCAAGGGCAATTTAGTAATCAACAAATTATTTATTCACATTATCAAGTATCATTTAAAAGAATGTCTTTTATAAATAAAAATATAGTTCCATAAATTACAAGAATTGTACCATAAAATAGCTTGGAATTTTAGTAATTTTATGAGATCAATTTTATAATTTAAAAAAAATATATTTTTTTAAAAAGTAATTATCATCAACTAATAATATCTTGAAAATCACACACAAAATTACATATAAAACACATCGCTTATCGATTAATAATATTCTGGTACACTTGGTCACATAAACATTTAATTGACATACATTCATGCAAGCTTATAATATTTACACAAAAATATCTAAACACAAGTCAATTATGAGTAATTAAATACTGGTTGTAACATAATATCCAAAACATTGATTTTCCTTCTTTGGCTATGATGTTGGGATTTTGTTCTAGAAGTTTGAAACTAGCTAGTTATATATGTTCTTATGGATGACTAGTTAGTTATTTTAAGTAGTTAGAATTTTGACCTTTTAATGAAAAGCTAGTTAACTTTCTTAGCTCACTGTTATGTTTTGAACTAGTCGAAACTAGCTGATTTGGTTTACCTAGTTCTTAATGTTTCTTGAAATGGACTGCTTATTGGTTCACTACCCAAACTTCCAACAAATTTGGTTTGATAAATTCAATGCATATTATATGCATTAATGTATAATAATGAAATTTTCAAAGGATCATATAATTGAGACCTAATCAGGTCGCCTACTCAACTAGAACTCTTATCTAGTTTGGTCAAACTTGGTGTCGCTTGATTATTTTATTATTTCTTTCATATAACAAAGATTCATTCAAAATCATGAATAATTGAACAATAAATTGCTTCATTCATTATTTATCATGAAGTAGAATTCCTTTTTCAGATTGACATTATTGATGGAACCATGTTGGTTGACTTTTATCAATGAAATTATTTGGGATTTTGTCTTTTATTATTCAAGAGGAAAAATATTCATTCAATATGGGAATCTTATAAAGATTATCCATATGATATTTGTATCCAACCATTATTTCTTCTGAAGAATATTCTTTATATTATCAAAATGTAAAATTTTATGGACATGGAAGAATAAACCTTATGGTATTCTTCTCTCAATCCTTGTATCTTTTAAGGATTGAGGCTCATTGTATTTAAGGCTCTTATTATTCTTGAATCATTCGATGTTGATCCTATTAAGAGTATCTAAATGACATTGATATGTTAAAATCATTTCTTTCAACGGTGATTACTTTATGGTGAACGGGAGGTACAGTTGTGAATTGTTGCATTAATATGAGGTTGAAAACTAAGTGTACTAATTTTGCAGCCAGAATATTATGCTATGTAATTATTCTTTTGTAGGAATAATATAATTAGAACAGGCTATAAGGACAGTTAATATTTTTTGATATGGGGAATACTTAGGTGGTAAAATATACGCTCCTAGTAGATTTTATCAGTATGGATATTCTAATGGATTCTGGAGCTACCAAGTCTTCATGTATTTAAGGAATAAAGATTTCGAGGACTAAAGAAATGACTAGTAACAGCTCGGTGTTAGCGAGATCTGATGGTAAAGGGGATTTTGTAAATTTTAGTGATGTTTCCCTTAAGGTTTGAAGATGTAGGTAGATGCAACATGGAAATGTGATTGATATGAGTCTAACCCACTCAAGGAGTATGAGATGAGATATCCAACACATGACCTGGAGTTAGCCGTGATGGTGTTTATACTAACAAATTGGAAAGAGTAATTCATGGAGAAAAGGGTGAATTTTTTTACTAGACCCTTAAAGTACATTATCAAAATAAAAAGAACTACAAATGAGGTTGAGAAGATAGTCAAGATTGATTGAGATCTATCATGATGGAATTCATTATCACCCAGGAAAGGCCAATATGGTGGCCAATACTTTAAGTAAGAAAGATAAAAGGATATTATCGATTAGTAAAAAGGTGCTTGACATGTAGTTTCAATAGCAATTATGGCTCGAGATTTACTTCCAGATTTGGATAAAGTTCCTGAGTGTTGAGGACGATATTTATCATGAACATAGATAATGATTTGCAAATCGACGGATAGATTAAGAGAATTGTTCAAATAATTGAAGTTACGTTAACCACCTGTGCCTTGGATTTCGGGGGCAGTTCGAGTGATCACTTATCACCGATAGTATTTTCGTATAGTTATAATTATCACACAAGTAGAGGGACACCTCCTTACAAAGCCTTGTACCGAAAGAAGTACCGATCTCCATTTACGTTAGGATGAAGGTGGCGGACGAAAAGTATAGAGATCGGAATTAACCTAGAGGTCAAAGAAGAATTGAGATCCTCCAAGAATGACTCGTAGCAGCTCAAGGAAGACAAATAAAATGTGTCGGTTGTACCTGGAAGGATAAAGAATATATGGTGGGAGATTTTGTGTTGTTCAAAGTATCCCCATAGCGAGAATCGATAAAGCTCAGTAAGAAAGGGAAAGCTAAGGAGATTTTTATTGGACCTCTTAAGTCTTGCAGTGTCATACGAGTTGACATTGCCTCCAAATTTGAAACGTGTCATGATGTGATTCATGTTCCATGTTACGAATTTAAAACTCCAACGCTAGGTTTATGATGGAATATAAACGTGTAGGAGTTCAACCATAATTTTTTGGTATAGATTAATCGGTAGTGATTGTTGACCGAAAGGAGCAAGTATTGAGAAACAAGACTATAGCGCTAATGGGAGTGCCATGAGAGAACAAGAAGGTTGAAGAGTTAACCTGGGAATAAAAATGTGTTGCAATGGAATAGTACTTTCGTTATTCTGATTAGATTCCAACGATGGAATTCTTTTAAGGAGGGGAGACTGTAATAACCCGAAATTTTGGACGAATTTGAAATTTTTGGATGAATAGTAATTTTGCTTATTGAGAATATTTTTAGACGACCATATGTACGAGTTCCAATAATGAAATACTGAGATCGTATTAGTGTTCAATAATGAATTTATGTGTATGTAAAAGTCGTTAGAATTCAAAAATGAGCACTTTGATTTTGCCCGAAAATCCACCAAATACCGGAGGGATTAAGTATAAAGTATTAAGGTTGAAGGATTTAAATCCAAGGATTATAAAAGATATATAAGTTATATTTGCATTAATATTAATGCCTTTGAGGATTTTAAACATTTGCTGTTATAACTGGGGATTCGGTTGAATGCGTATTCTATCAGTAATTGAGGATCAGTCTCTCTGTTGTAAAGTTAATGAATAGTAATTTCACTGTATAAGTAAATATATATCATGTCACCTATGTTGCAAGACCCAGAAGGAAATTAGGAATCCTTATTAGTGATCCATACTATAAATAACGGTATGTAAATCACATTAGATCTCAAAGATTCTCAACTTGGATTTTTATCGAAACTTTACTTGTTTCGATAAACAAAAGAGTGTAGGAATATTTAATTCTTCAAAATGGATTTAAAAATAAATATTCTTAATCTAGGAATTAAAAACATAAGTTGGGTTCGTCAGAATTTGGAAAAAAGCAGGTTGAAAATTACTATGAATAGTGCCCGATGAATAGTAAAATTTTCCGGTCTCCGATTGATCCCATATTTTAGTGGATTCTCAGGGATGATAAATAGTGACTACCTGTGCAATTATAAATAGTATCTGAGGCATATAAATTACAATTTTAGAGGAAGAGTAGATCGAAAGAGAAACGATATGTGAAGTGTATTGAAGAAGCTTTCAAAAGAAAGCAAACTTCAGTGACTAACTTGCACTTTGATCAAACCTTTGATATAAATTGTAAAAAACCAAACAAAGCCTTATATCCCAGCCATTTCTCCCCCATTTTAGTGAAATATACCGAAGCTAGGAAGAGGAGGAAGATGAAGATGCTTGAGGGATCATTTCTCTACCATTTCTCGTGTTCTTGGACTCGAACTTAAGGTCTTCTCGATCCCGTTCTTTAAAAGGTAAAATTTATCCTACATTCCATCTCTAGCATGATCTTTTATTAAGTTATATAGGATGATGAACAGTGTTTTCATAAATTAAATTGCTTGAAACTTAGAGATGAAAGCAGGTATGTATTGTTTATGTTAATGGTTGATGATTTAAGCAATTAGATGAGTTATCGTGGAGATTTGGAGATTGGGTTTTGAATTTTTTTCTTGAGTTTAATGGAGGCTTTTAGTGAGTAGAGGTATTATAAGGTGTATGGTGAGTTGGTATTTTATTCGTGTTGATTTGGTTGAGTTTTGGTTTTGTGAATCGTCCCGTTTATTGCAATCATAATGTCTGCGTAACGTTAGCCATTATAGGCTGTTTTGTAGCACATTTTCCAAACTGTAGAATTCTCATTTTCAAGCACCACTGATCATGAATTAAAAGTTATTATCTTGTAGTTTGTAACCATATAAGGATTGTGTCAAGATGATTTACCGTTTAGGAAAAATGGTCATTTTAGTAAAAACGATACAATAGTAAAATTCTGTGTGAGATTCGTCGAGTTAAACTCTTAATTTTGAAACAAAAGTTTTATGATAAATATTACAAATACCAAATAAGAGTTTGGAAGTGGTTTCATATTTAAATATTAATTCCTTGATTTATCAAAATTGTTAGAGTGCGAGTCGCGTAATAGTAATTCTCAGAAAATTCCACTCTAAGGGCACTACTTTGACCATCTGTTCTGACCAAGATAAAAGGGTAGTTTCAAATCGGTTAAAATATGGAAATTGTTGAGGATTATTTTTATACCTATTGGTGTATAGAATGAGTGTAAAGATCATGGATTAAGTATAAGGTGTACTTGTGTTTACTGGACTCAATCTAGATTTGTGGATTCGTATCGAGGTCTTAGCAAGTAATGAGTTAATGGAGTTGATTATGTTTCTTAGTTTTTTATTAGCTATAGAAGCTAATTTAGATTATCATATCAGTTGATAGAACCAGTTGGAGCAAGTGGATCTTTAAGGACATTAAGGATTGTGAGAACCCTTGTGACTATATAGCTAGATTTCAGGAAAGTTTTCCAACCTCGTACTCTATTTTCAAAATATTATATCCTTGTTTTGCATCTAAGATGTAAGTGTGTTATGAAAGTTTTCTAACCCTATATTTTACATAATAAAACATACTATTGTTGTTCATGCAAAATTCTTGAAAACTATATCTTACTTATCAAAGAATACCTTATTCTTATGAAGCAAGCTTTCTACCCGTATTACTGTTGTTGTGATGATATATATATATATATGCGTTATCTTGAGATATGTTGTGCAAGACATGCCTGTATCATAACAAGACTAAGTCATACTGACAACCCTAAGATTAGTTGTATTGTAACCTTAATCTGTAATTCATACTTGTAACACTTAATATCTGTAAAATATAAATGGAGCAGACTGGAGCATTTTTCTCTGAACTGTGTCAAGCCTAAAACTTATATCTGGAAGAAGATCAAGAAGATCATGCCTCAGAAGAATTATGAAGAAGCTTGGAGTTGAATAAATCTGTTTGGTGTAAAACATTCTAAGTCAAGATCTCTACAAGTCACATAATTAGTGTTATAGAGAAATCATTCTAGAACTCCAGAATGACTTATCGAGAAGTCATTTAAACTCCAGAGAGTACCGACAGATGAGTAACATCTACCCGGCGGATGAGCAATATCTACTCGACGGATGAGGAATGTCTACTCGACGGATAAACCATCACTACTCGACAGATAAACAACATCCACCGGGTATAGAGAACTCAGGAATGTCTGTCGAGAACTCAGAGATATCGACATGTATACATTCATTAGAGAACTCTGAGTTATCGATAAACCAAAATTCACTAGAGAACTCAGAGTTGTCGATAAGTCTAGGCAACAATGAAGTTTCAGAGATATCGACAAGCCAACATGCCTATCGAGATATCGAGTTCTCTATGACTTAATTAGAGATCTCGAAGTGAAGAAATTTCTCTAAGTACATAATTGCAGAACAGTTCAATATCCAAGGTTGCAAATCAACAAACAATTCACACAACTGGATTGACAAGTCTACAAAAAGCAGCTTGAGAGATGTGCAAGATCAACGACAAAGATTAACTGACAGAGGAGATTAAAGTAATCACGGGAAGCTAAAGATATGCTAAGCCAGAAATGGAAGATTTGCTTTTCTATAAATAGAAATGACAAGTGACAGTTTAGAAAAGATAATAGCATGTTTATTATCCACCGTGTAAACCATCAGTTAACTATGTTATAAAGTTAACACTGGTCCTCTAGTTAAGTTAAGGAGAACAATCAGATTAGAAAAAGTGTGTGTTCTCTCTCAAGAAAGAAGCTAAGTTCTAAAACAAGAACTTAGAGATTTTGTAGCAAAACACTGCTTGATTTTTAATATAAAATTAAGTGAGTTTTGAAGATCTTTGTTTTACATATTTGCTCAGCTATTTATGTTTAACATCCATTCTACTAAATCATTAACAACGACCAACTACTAAAGCCTAAGTCGATCGAAAATCAAACATTTAAGCCAAAACAAATTCACCCCCCATGTGTTGTATTCATACCTAACAAGTGGTATTAGAGCAAAATCTGAAAGTAAACAGATTAGATCTTGGAAAAATAAATACACAGAAAATCAGTAGTATCAGAATTCCTCCCTTTGATAAGGCCAATTAGACTTTATGGAAAAAGAAAATGTTGTTGTTTATAAGAATGGCCAATCACCTTTACATTGGTATCCTCAAGAATGGGCCCTTCACTCCTGTAGTTAGAGTTGAGGAAACCACAAATGGAGATATGGTTATTCCAGCTCATTATGCTCCCAAGGATCCTTCTGAGTATATTGAACCTAAAAGAGAGAAAGTTTCCCTAGACAGTGCTTTGCAACTGATACTAATTGAGTCACTTGACAATGTAATGTATAATAACATTGTCAACTATGACACTGCTAAACAGATCTGGGAAAAGGTTGAAATACTTTGTGAAGGAACTGAGGAGGTTAGGTCAAATCAAAGAAGGATATTGATTTCTCAATATGAGGGTTTTATGGCTAAACCAAAGGAGGGTATTATTGATGTGTTTGAAAGGTTTAATAAGCTAATAAATGACTTGCAGCTTCATGATAAATTTTATGATGTTGAAGAAGTGAATTTGAAATTCTTGCTCACTCTCCCTGACCATTTGGAACAAAAGATCTCTGCAATCAAGGAAGGAAGGGATTTGAGTAGAATCACACTGGAAGTGCTCTATGGGGTTCTGAAAAATTATGAACTTGAAATGATTTAAAAGAGGTCATTAAGGGCTGGTCAAGGATATGTAATGGATGGCTCAAGTGCACTGATTGTGAATGAAGGCCATACTTTTAATGATGAGCAAAGATCCCCAACTCCAGTCATTCCTACAAGTGAGAAAAGAGTCAATGACACTGAAGAGCAAGTCATACTGGAATTGGATGAATAAGATGAGTTCTACACTCTTGATGAGCTTGATGAGCTAGACAAATCAATGGCTTACTTGGCTAGAAATGTAATAACCCCAATTTTTGAGAAATTTTGAAACCCTTATGAATAGTGTTTTTGCTGAACGAGAAAACTTTTCATGCCACGCTATGTAGGGGTTCTGTTATTGATCGTATGGGATATTATTAGTACTCTATGAGGTATATAAGTGTATGTAAAGATCGTCAGAATCCAATTACGAACACTTTGATTTTTCCCGGAAATCCACAAGATACGGAGAAAATTGAGTATAAGGTAACAGGATAAAAAGGATTTAAATTAAAGGATTATAATAGAGGATCATAAAAAGGAATATAATGTATTGAGAAAGGTTAAGGGAACCTAAGTAATAAGATCCCGGGTATGATCCTTCAAACGATAAACGAGAACGAAAGTTAAGCGAACCGTATAGCAGATCAGCGGTCATTAGGCAAACGATTAGGAAGCTAATCAAAGGGATTAATGGGAATGATGTCATCCAACCAATAGAAAGAAGACAAGGAAGGAAGGATGACATCATGTGGATGAGATAAGCATGACATGGGAAGGAGGAGGTGTGGTGGCTTTGTAACCACACAAATCCAAGGGCAAGAAGGTAAATTACTAAATCAAAAACAAAAACCAAATCAACCAACCAAAAATCAAAACAAGGCAAAACACAAAATTCTCTCTTCTTCTTTTCCATGGAAGCTCACGGGTTCTTTTCTTAATTTTTGAAAGTCCAAGCTCCTCCACTTGTTATTTTCCAAGGTAATTATCCTAGCTTCTCCTAGTTAAGTTACATACTTCCTATAAGTTTAAGCTTCTAATTCCAAGCCAATCTTTTTCTATAAATCAAGGAAGAAGATGGTGAATAGTAACCTTCAAGAAATAACTTTAGTTTTCTTGGATTTTTATGAAAGATTAAGGTTATACAAGCAAGGATCAAGGTTCTTTTAGGCATTCAAAGCTCTTGGGTTGTGTTAGGAAGCTTCAAGGAGGTATAAACAACTTTCACCTTTAACTTATAGTTTGAACTTTGAGTTTTGATGAGTTTATGGATGGATTAATGTCTATATAGAAATATCCATGTCTAGATAGCTCGTGTTACGAGCTTCGTTTTGATATGTAGTTCGTTCGATTCCGATGCACGGTTTAGGAGAAACGACCGTTTCAAGTAACGGCGTTTCGCGAACGAAACTTTTCCCCTCGCCTTACTTTGAAACATAGGTTAAAGACCAAAAAGGACTAATTGATGTATGAAACATTTATGGTAAGTGTGTTAGGCAGTTGGTAAGACACTCGCGAAGGAATCGCTTTAAAACTCGTAAAGGTTAAATTATTAAAAATGGTGGAGCCGAGGGTACCCGAGTGGCTTAAGCGAATCAGTGAGCGCAAAACAAGCGTTAGAGTCTAAGTTAGTTAAAGTATAGATTTACAAGTGATTTTGGTTTAATTCCAACTTACTTGTTGTTTATAGGTTACCAGACTCGTCCCGAGCCATTCGTAACCCCAGTCGCTCAGGCAAGTTTTCTACCCGTTATACTGTTGTTGTGATGTAAATATATGTATATGCATTATCTTGTGATATTGCATGATTGTTATTAGCAAATTTTGCGATATATTGGAGCATGCTAATATGGTATATATGCATGTCTGTTTCGTAATCTGGTTATCTATCTGTTGATTTCAATGCTTTTAGTTGCATAATACCTATGCTAGAAATAAGCAAGTAGTTGCGTATACCCTTAGTATAGGGGATAAAAGGTGAAAATATTTTCTAAAACCGGGAGTCGAGGATCCCGAATAATTTTGTGTATTTATGGATATGGATATATATATATATATATATATATATATATATGGTTATAGTTTCCAAACTATTAATCGAATAAGGTTTATTCGATAACTTTATTTTATTAATGAATATTATCTTGAATATTCATTCGAGGACTTATGACTCCTTTATATTATTTATTGAATATTACTTGGATATTCATTTGAGGATGTATGACTCCTTTATTTTATTTAATGAATATTATTTATAATATTCATTCGAGGTATTATGACTCGGCTTATTATTTAATGAATATTATTTCGAATATTCATTTGAGGGCTTATTACTCAGCTTATTTTATTTATTGAATATTATTTGAATATTCATTTGAGGATCTATGACTCCGATTATTTGCTGAGGTATATTCTTTATTTTATTAAAGAATAAGGTGTCAATAATCAAACTTATTTTCGATTATTCAACTAAAGATAATACTTTCATATAAGTATATCTTTGATTATTTAGTACTCGTTTCAAGTATAAGTTTTAATACTTCTACTTCAATTATTTTTATAAAGATTATTCTTTATGGGAATATTATTTAAATATTAATATTCAGTCATTTTCTAAATATTCTGGGGACTGATTTACTTCATTAAATCAGTTTTACTCCAAACACTCTTTAAAGTGTTTTCGAGTCTTTAAAATGATTTTCAAAAGTTAGAGCGGATCCCAAAACTATTTTTATATTTAAGATCTTCCTTTTAAAAAGGGGATTTAAATACTCGCTCAAAACCTGGGGGATCCGGCTCGGTGGTGTGTTTTATATTCGCAACAAGGTTGCTGTCTGGGTAAAAGAGTTTTTGATTACTTACCCAATATTCGGGAAGTAAAATTCTTGGAACAAGTTAATCCATTAACAGGCATCGCCTGGGAAATATCGGTGAGTTTTCCTTTCCAACTAGGTACGACTTCTTGGTGGAGCCGTATCAACAAGTTTCTACTTGGGGAAAGGGGGAAACGAGCTTTACGTTTCAGAGTCATGGATTTCATCTGAACTAGGAGTGGCGTAAGTGGTCGAGTAGCGCCGGCCCAGCCTTATTATATTGGCCCAAATGGCCTGGAAGTTCCGCTAAGGCGGTCCATTCCTTAGGAGTTCAGTGTTCGGTTGACAAGTAAATCCGACAGGTTCTCCTCTACATGTAGAAAATGGTGGGGTTGTACTACTACGACTGATCATCGTAAGTGGTCTTCCTGGCGCGGTAAACTCCCGTAATGAGTTCATCATCCAATTGGATATTTCTGCAACACTACCCAAAGCACTTCGATAGAAAGGCTACGGTTGGGCGATTGTTGAGTGTTGGCAGGGTCAAGTTTTCAAAATAATGTTTGCATCAAATGAAGTAACTCATAACTTCATTTTATTTTGATGATATTTTAAAGGTTGAATCTATTCAAGTATTATCTTGTAGTCTCGTCTATGTGATGAACTTTGGAAACTAATTATAACTTGAATGGTGGTAGTTCAAGTAGTATTTGGAAAAGATATAAGTATATTGGAGTATTTTGTAACTTCATCTTTTAAACTTATATCTAGTAAATGATTATCTTATGCATGACAAAGATTTTCAGAAAAACGTTGAGACAAGGTTAGATATATGAGATCACCTTGCAACGATATTTTTATACAGTTATACACTGGAATTCTGTGTGTATTATGCATGGAAGAGGACTTCCAATATTTTGAAAAGTATATATGTACATATACTGAATATTTTGCGACTTCATCGCATTAAGATATCAAACTTGGTTCATTTCTTTTGACCAAGACTTTCATGAGTATTATGAGTAGGCTCATATATTGTAAATCATTATACATATTATTTTGGTGGGCTTGCTGCTCACCCTTGCTTTATTTCTTCATCACACAACAACAGTTAGGAAAGATGGCCAGACTCCAGCAGACCCAGCGCAAGCGCGTGGGAAGCGTCCCTCGTCTTCCCGATGATGTCGTAGCTGCTATAGCTGCAGAGGTAGATCTATTGTAGATCAGACCATCTACTTTTGAGAATCAATTATGTATAATTATAACTTGTGGCAGATAATGGCAATTAACTGTAAATTTATCAAGTAATCGTTTTGGGGTTGTAATAACTTTTAAATTGTGGATTCAAAGACTTGTACTTATTTAAATTTCATCTCTGAGACTATAACGGGTTGTGGTGTGTGTTAGTGTGGGGTCACAGCATAAGGTTATTTATTAATTAAGTGAAGTGATATTGTGGAAAGAAAGACCGTGACGACCCGGATCCCCGACCCCGGATCTGGGGGTGTTACAGAAATGGTATCAGAGCTAAGCGTTATAAACCTCAGAGATGATGGGACGTTAAGATAATAAGTTAACTAAGATAATAAGAACTCTTGCCAAGTTCATAGTCGGACTACCTAACGTAGTACTGACAGTTAAAACCCTTATGGGAACCCTTATAAATGTAGCGATAGAAGCGTAGTTCGTTATCGTATAGAGTAGCGGGACTCCGAACCCTGAGGTTGAGGAGCAACAGCGCGATGATATTTTATTACTAATTGGAGATCGGATTGTGGATCCGATAGAGTGTCCTAATGCAGGACCGGACGATGTTGATATTGAGGATTTAGCGGTTGAGGATGTTGTCCTAGAAGGGATAGTTGTTGAGGAGGATCCCATGGAGGATCCTGACAGGATTGGATAAAGGACCACTGATGAATTGATGACCATGGTTTGGTCGACTACCGGAGGTTCGTTCAAGTTGTAAAGATAGTAGCCCCTTTAACGCGGCTTACTCGTAAGACTGAGAAGTTCGAATGGACAGAGAAATGCGAGAACAGCTTTCAAGAACTGAAGCAGAGGTTGGTGATGGCCCTTATGCTGGCGTTGCCGGATGGAAAAGGAGATTTTGTGAAGTGTAGTGACGCTTCGTACAAGGGCTTAGGGTGCGTGCTTATGCAGCACGGTAAGGTAATCGCGTACATGTCAAGACAATTAAGGTAATATGAAATTCGATATCCCCGCTCATGAGCTTAGGCTCGTGGCAATAGTTTTACCCTAAGGATTGGAGGCACTACTTGTATGGAGAGAAGTGCAAGAATTACCTAAGCCATAAGTGCTCTAGTACATTTTCACGTAGAAAGAGCTCAACATATGCTAGAGGAGGCAGTTAGAGCTAATCAAGAATAATGATTGGGAGATTCTTTATCATTCGGGGAAAGCCAATATGGTGGCTGATGCCCTTAGTAAAAAAGGAGAGACTCAAGATGATAATGTCTTTGGGAGAGTTTATAAGAGATTTTGGAAATAGTAGTGAAGGTAACCGGAGCCGGTACCGAAAAGCTGTTTGAGATAGCAATACAGCCCAAATTATTGGAAAAGATCATATTGTGCCAGAAAAAGTTATGAATGAAGGCAGAGAGCCAACAAATAGATAAGAGGTTAATACCGAGAAAGATGATAAAGGAATAATGAGGTATTCCTACAGAATTTGGGTTCCAAATGTTCAAGAGCTTAAGGATGAGATCTTAGATGACAGCTAGTTTGAAGAATAAGATATAGAGCAAACCCTGAACGTGATAGTCAGGGAGGTTGCCATCAAGAAAGAAAGAACCCATAACATAATGAAGTGAAAATGAGGATTTAAAATATGAAGGATGACCCCGATTCTGGGGAGGAGGAGGAAATGATCAGACTTAAGAAACAGAAGTCGAGTAAGGGAAGGAGACCCGAGACGGTACTCCTATATGATAAATTATGGCCCTTTCTAGACAGAACTTAGACTATTATTCCCACCCACCACCCTGAGGAAACAATGCAGTGAGAAATTCTTTCATGACCTTAAGTCGCTAAGCTCTCAGAGTTCCAAGGAACAGGTTGACCTAGTCGAGGCAAGAGCCTGGCTAAGGGAAATAGAGGAATCATTTGAGATTCTGAATGATTGATGAACCACGAAAGACTATTTTTGTCACTTACCCTCCTAAGAGAGAGGCCACCCGCTGGTGAAAGGCCAAGGAAGGCACGGAGCAAGAGATTATAATAAACTGATTTAAGTTCAGACAATTATTTTCGGGAAAGTACTTCCCAAGGTTATGGAGAGAGTGCAAAAGCTTTAGAACCAGAACAAAAGCAGACTAGTATGATGTATATGAAGCTAAGTTATAAAAGTTATCAAGATTCGTTCTGAGGACACGAATCCAGAATGACAGGACGTTGAAATCAATGCTTATGTTGTGTTGGTTCATGAATTAATGATAAGAGAAAGGAAAATAAAAAGAAACTGAGGTGGAAAGGAAAATAAAGGCAATAGAGTTTGAGGAATGATAAGGGAGTTGGGTATGAGGAAACCCTAAAGACTTGTAGCAATAGAAATAGAAAAGTATGTAATCGTCAGGATGAGGGTGATTCACCATGAGTTAAAATTGATGGTTGAAGGCATAAGAGTTATGTATATTTTATCCCCTTTAAGTTGGGAGGATTCGAGGAAACATTGAGATAGTTCGAAGGATAAACAATGAGACGCGGATAGACTGAGGAGGCAAGGAAGTAAGAAACTAGGAAAAATTGGATGAAGGAAGTGACCTTCAAGAATGAGAAGTGTAAGACCGGTGGCATGATACCCAGAAAGGGAGACGCCAGGTATGAAAGATATCCCAACATTGAGATGACTGTTGAGATAAACAACAAAAGTAAATAAGGATTTATTAAGAAGAAGTTCACGTTGAACACGACCAATATCTTCCAGATCATCCATGTGATCATTACCAAATCAGGAAAGAAAAGCGGATAACCATTTTTATCTTTTGGAGGCCATGTGGATTGACCTTAACTTGAATAAGGATGCTATTGTGAAATTCGGTATAGACTATCGAGGTGGAAATGATTGAATAAGATACCCTTATCAGGGATATATGACTTTATTTATCCATGGAAGGATGCTTGTACCTTTTTAAAGGTGGAATTAAGGATAGAACATTGGTAACTTAAAATGAATCCTAGGGGACTGCATAAAGGTTGGCATTTCACCCTTAATAGGGACAGTATGAGTTTTGACAGTATGATTGGGAAAGGGTTAAGGTAACAACAACCTTTAAGAATCAGTGGAGAAATTTTTCAGAGGTATATAGACAATGGTTCTAGTAATAGTAAATGGTATTGTGATATGCCCTGTATCTAGGGAATACAGGAGGAACGATTGAAGGATAACCTTAGAGGTTTTATAAGAAAAAGGTAATATTCAAAATTCTCAAGAATAAAATGTTGATAAAAGAAAAATGACGTAATTATAATGGTGCCAAGTGGGGCACGTGTTAAACCACGAGAAAGTATGGATCGAACCAGTAAAGGTCGAAATTGTTCAGGGCAATTAGGACCTAAGATAAAAGATGTTCTAATTATGATTGAGAGTCAGTCATGACAGTGATTAACCTCTAAAGACTGAGGCAATAACTTATGGAAAAATGGTGATTTTTTTTTTACTCATCAGATTTTAGGGAAAACATCTTCACATAAGCTGTGATTGAAATAAGGTGGAAAATTTATTTGGAGGTGGTTAAAATGACATTGACTGTAAGGAAATTTTACTATCAGGAAAGGCCAAAGAGGTGGCCGATACTTTAAAGGTAAGTGGATAATTATAGGCGCGTGTGCCAAAAGAATACAGTGATGATGGTTAAAAATGTGAAGGTTGAATTATGGTTTGGAAGATTGACATTCCTTCTGATGACTGTGCAATACCCAACCGTAATAGTAGTTGGTAAAGGTTTAATTCGTGTAATCGCCATGAGCGGGCTATCTATCTCAGAAGATACTATCTTGAGATAAGCCAGGACCATGTCTCAAAAAGGACTAGATGAACCCTTGAGTTAATTCTTCTATTGAAGGTATATGATTAAGAATGGTATTAACCTGCTATCGTTGCTTTGAGCGAAACTCTTCTGCAAATTTTATCTGCTTCATGTCATGTATGTATGTCAGAATCAGGAGTGTACTCCATGAATCATGAATGGTGATTATGTTACCTCCTTAGAAGGATTTGATACGACATGGATGGACTCCGTATGGTTAGCTATTAAGACTTCATGGAAAATGAATGACTACAGTAGGTCAGTGGTGGACCATAGTAAGGCAGCAATGATTCTGCGAGTAATAAGCTGATTACAACCGTGAGAGTTGTATTGGAATGGGTGTTGAGATTGAGTACCACTAATCGGGTCGTGGTAGTGTATAAGTTATCATTGATAGACTAATTAAGTAGAGTATCTACCTAGTGAATTATTATTCTTTCTTATCAATAGAGAGTCGTATTATTATACGAGGAAGGTTGCGGTGCAAGCATAGAATTCAAGTAACGATGATGTCTAGAATGAGATCCCAGATTCGATTTTCGATGTCGAGGGAGTTTCAAAGGTAATTGTGTATAAGCTCGAGGAAGAGCATGGGTCCATAGAATGATGGACGGGATAGCGAAAATATTTAGGCACGTGAAATGCGATGCTATAATACTTGATGCTGATATAAATACGTATATGTTTTGTTCTCCTATGACAAACCTCTATAGTTCAGAGGTAGGTTCCAAGCCAGATATTTTGTGGCAGTATATTTTTTCATATATACAATTCTCTTCAGTTCGTTCTTTTCTCTTCTTTTCATTTCATGTAAGCTGAGAAGAACAACCCTTCCAGAAGGGGAGGTATTGCCGAATGACTATCTATCTTTGTGATAGAAGCCTAGTAGGATACCACATGTTGTTTAATTGCTTGTCAAGTACTAAAGGCTGGCCACCTTCTGTACTAACTATGCGATATAACAAGTGTTCATGATCATAGTGATCTCTCAACAAATTCCTTTACTTCTATTTGATTGATCAAATTTTGGAAAATAGAAACCGCTGAAAAAGGAGTAGTAAAGTTATGGTGGTATTCAGAATGGGAACACATTCGTGATACTAAGGTTGACGTGGTTATTAAAAGGTTATAGAACGCTAACGAGCAAAAGTATAACCCGTATAATATTAGGAACGGAAGGCAGTAGCGCTTAAGAAAGGGTATAAGAAATGGTATTAGAAGCAAAAGTTCTAATGATAAAAGCTATAATGAGAGTCTGTGCAATAGACTTGAAAGAAATTGGAACGATCACTTAACACGGATTAAGTTATCTTACGACAATAGATCATATGCCATTATCGAGATGTCGCCTTATGAGATCATTGAGGGAAGACAATGTCGATCTCCCTTATGTTAGGATGAAGTTGTAGAGCGCAAGATGCTCGGACCTGCAGTAGTCCAAAGGACCAAGGATATGATAGATCTAATCAGAGGACGGCTGGTAGTAGCCCAAGATGGACATGATAAGTATGTTGATTTGACACGAAAGGATAAAGAGTATGAAATAGGGGACCTAGTAATGTTATAGGTGTCCCCTGGAAAGGATTGATGAGGTTCGGAAAGAAAGGAAAGCTAAGTCTACAATTTGTTGGACCCTTGGATATATTAAGACGTTTGGGAAGTTAGCATATGAGCTAGCCCTAACCCAGAACATGTAGCGAGTCATAACGCGTTTCACGTATCAATGTTAAGGAAGTGTAATTCAGATGCCAGATAAATAGAGGCATATGAGCGCATAGATATGCAACCCGACGTAACCTATATGGAGCAACCAGGAAGGGTTATAGAGTGAAAAGGAACAAGTGCTAAGGAGAAGGATTATCAAACTAGGCAGAGTTTGGTGGTAGAACCACAATGTGGGAAAATTGACTCGAGAGTTAGAAAGTGTAATGCTAAGAAAGTATCCCCATTTGAATTCTATCTGATTCCGGGACGGAATCCTTTTAAGGAGGGGAGACTGTAATAACCCCAATTTTTGAGAAATTTTGAAACCCTTATGAATAGTGTTTTTGCTGAACGAGAAAACTTTTCATGCCACGCTATGTAGGGGTTCTGTTATTGATCGTATGGGATATTATTAGTACTCTATGAGGTATATAAGTGTATGTAAAGATCGTCAGAATCCAATTACGAACACTTTGATTTTTCCCGGAAATCCACAAGATACGGAGAAAATTGAGTATAAGGTAACAGGATAAAAAGGATTTAAATTAAAGGATTATAATAGAGGATCATAAAAAGGAATATAATGTATTGAGAAAGGTTAAGGGAACCTAAGTAATAAGATCCCGGGTATGATCCTTCAAACGATAAACGAGAACGAAAGTTAAGCGAACCGTATAGCAGATCAGCGGTCATTAGGCAAACGATTAGGAAGCTAATCAAAGGGATTAATGGGAATGATGTCATCCAACCAATAGAAAGAAGACAAGGAAGGAAGGATGACATCATGTGGATGAGATAAGCATGACATGGGAAGGAGGAGGTGTGGTGGCTTTGTAACCACACAAATCCAAGGGCAAGAAGGTAAATTACTAAATCAAAAACAAAAACCAAATCAACCAACCAAAAATCAAAACAAGGCAAAACACAAAATTCTCTCTTCTTCTTTTCCATGGAAGCTCACGGGTTCTTTTCTTAATTTTTGAAAGTCCAAGCTCCTCCACTTGTTATTTTCCAAGGTAATTATCCTAGCTTCTCCTAGTTAAGTTACATACTTCCTATAAGTTTAAGCTTCTAATTCCAAGCCAATCTTTTTCTATAAATCAAGGAAGAAGATGGTGAATAGTAACCTTCAAGAAATAACTTTAGTTTTCTTGGATTTTTATGAAAGATTAAGGTTATACAAGCAAGGATCAAGGTTCTTTTAGGCATTCAAAGCTCTTGGGTTGTGTTAGGAAGCTTCAAGGAGGTATAAACAACTTTCACCTTTAACTTATAGTTTGAACTTTGAGTTTTGATGAGTTTATGGATGGATTAATGTCTATATAGAAATATCCATGTATGTATAGCAAGATCCATGTATGTTAGATAGTTGGGTTGGATTTGTGGTGATTTTGGATATGAATCTTGGTTAATGGTTAATGAATCTTAAGTTATGGATTAGTAGATCATGTTTGTGGTTGAATAAGTTGGAAAACCTTGAGATTATGGACTGACTTTGCCTTGATATAAGTTGTGTTTGATGTATTGATGATGGTTGGGTGGTTTGTAGTGAATTGGTAAAGAATTGGAGTGGTATAAATATTGGTAATCGCGTAAACATAGCCGTCGTAACGTCCGATTTTCTTTAGACTGTTTTGTGCATAACATTAGGACCCGAGGACCCCCTGCTAGATTATGACCACTGCCATGTCTAGATAGCTCGTGTTACGAGCTTCGTTTTGATATGTAGTTCGTTCGATTCCGATGCACGGTTTAGGAGAAACGACCGTTTCAAGTAACGGCGTTTCGCGAACGAAACTTTTCCCCTCGCCTTACTTTGAAACATAGGTTAAAGACCAAAAAGGACTAATTGATGTATGAAACATTTATGGTAAGTGTGTTAGGCAGTTGGTAAGACACTCGCGAAGGAATCGCTTTAAAACTCGTAAAGGTTAAATTATTAAAAATGGTGGAGCCGAGGGTACCCGAGTGGCTTAAGCGAATCAGTGAGCGCAAAACAAGCGTTAGAGTCTAAGTTAGTTAAAGTATAGATTTACAAGTGATTTTGGTTTAATTCCAACTTACTTGTTGTTTATAGGTTACCAGACTCGTCCCGAGCCATTCGTAACCCCAGTCGCTCAGGCAAGTTTTCTACCCGTTATACTGTTGTTGTGATGTAAATATATGTATATGCATTATCTTGTGATATTGCATGATTGTTATTAGCAAATTTTGCGATATATTGGAGCATGCTAATATGGTATATATGCATGTCTGTTTCGTAATCTGGTTATCTATCTGTTGATTTCAATGCTTATAGTTGCATAATACCTATGCTAGAAATAAGCAAGTAGTTGCGTATACCCTTAGTATAGGGGATAAAAGGTGAAAATATTTTCTAAAACCGGGAGTCGAGGATCCCGAATAATTTTGTGTATTTATGGATATGGATATATATATATATATATATATATATGGTTATAGTTTCCAAACTATTAATCGAATAAGGTTTATTCGATAACTTTATTTTATTAATGAATATTATCTTGAATATTCATTCGAGGACTTATGACTCCTTTATATTATTTATTGAATATTACTTGGATATTCATTTGAGGATGTATGACTCCTTTATTTTATTTAATGAATATTATTTATAATATTCATTCGAGGTATTATGACTCGGCTTATTATTTAATGAATATTATTTCGAATATTCATTTGAGGGCTTATTACTCAGCTTATTTTATTTATTGAATATTATTTGAATATTCATTTGAGGATCTATGACTCCGATTATTTGCTGAGGTATATTCTTTATTTTATTAAAGAATAAGGTGTCAATAATCAAACTTATTTTCGATTATTCAACTAAAGATAATACTTTCATATAAGTATATCTTTGATTATTTAGTACTCGTTTCAAGTATAAGTTTTAATACTTCTACTTCAATTATTTTTATAAAGATTATTCTTTATGGGAATATTATTTAAATATTAATATTCAGTCATTTTCTAAATATTCTGGGGACTGATTTACTTCATTAAATCAGTTTTACTCCAAACACTCTTTAAAGTGTTTTCGAGTCTTTAAAATGATTTTCAAAAGTTAGAGCGGATCCCAAAACTATTTTTATATTTAAGATCTTCCTTTTAAAAAGGGGATTTAAATACTCGCTCAAAACCTGGGGGATCCGGCTCGGTGGTGTGTTTTATATTCGCAACAAGGTTGCTGTCTGGGTAAAAGAGTTTTTGATTACTTACCCAATATTCGGGAAGTAAAATTCTTGGAACAAGTTAATCCATTAACAGGCATCGCCTGGGAAATATCGGTGAGTTTTCCTTTCCAACTAGGTACGACTTCTTGGTGGAGCCGTATCAACAAGTTTCTACTTGGGGAAAGGGGGAAACGAGCTTTACGTTTCAGAGTCATGGATTTCATCTGAACTAGGAGTGGCGTAAGTGGTCGAGTAGCGCCGGCCCAGCCTTATTATATTGGCCCAAATGGCCTGGAAGTTCCGCTAAGGCGGTCCATTCCTTAGGAGTTCAGTGTTCGGTTGACAAGTAAATCCGACAGGTTCTCCTCTACATGTAGAAAATGGTGGGGTTGTACTACTACGACTGATCATCGTAAGTGGTCTTCCTGGCGCGGTAAACTCCCGTAATGAGTTCATCATCCAATTGGATATTTCTGCAACACTACCCAAAGCACTTCGATAGAAAGGCTACGGTTGGGCGATTGTTGAGTGTTGGCAGGGTCAAGTTTTCAAAATAATGTTTGCATCAAATGAAGTAACTCATAACTTCATTTTATTTTGATGATATTTTAAAGGTTGAATCTATTCAAGTATTATCTTGTAGTCTCGTCTATGTGATGAACTTTGGAAACTAATTATAACTTGAATGGTGGTAGTTCAAGTAGTATTTGGAAAAGATATAAGTATATTGGAGTATTTTGTAACTTCATCTTTTAAACTTATATCTAGTAAATGATTATCTTATGCATGACAAAGATTTTCAGAAAAACGTTGAGACAAGGTTAGATATATGAGATCACCTTGCAACGATATTTTTATACAGTTATACACTGGAATTCTGTGTGTATTATGCATGGAAGAGGACTTCCAATATTTTGAAAAGTATATATGTATATATACTGAATATTTTGCGACTTCATCGCATTAAGATATCAAACTTGGTTCATTTCTTTTGACCAAGACTTTCATGAGTATTATGAGTAGGCTCATATATTGTAAATCATTATACATATTATTTTGGTGGGCTTGCTGCTCACCCTTGCTTTATTTCTTCATCACACAACAACAGTTAGGAAAGATGGCCAGACTCCAGCAGACCCAGCGCAAGCGCGTGGGAAGCGTCCCTCGTCTTCCCGATGATGTCGTAGCTGCTATAGCTGCAGAGGTAGATCTATTGTAGATCAGACCATCTACTTTTGAGAATCAATTATGTATAATTATAACTTGTGGCAGATAATGGCAATTAACTGTAAATTTATCAAGTAATCATTTTGGGGTTGTAATAACTTTTAAATTGTGGATTCAAAGACTTGTACTTATTTAAATTTCATCTCTGAGACTATAACGGGTTGTGGTGTGTGTTAGTGTGGGGTCACAGCATAAGGTTATTTATTAATTAAGTGAAGTGATATTGTGGAAAGAAAGACCGTGACGACCCGGATCCCCGACCCCGGATCTGGGGGTGTTACAAGAAAATTCTCTAATATTAGAGTAAAGAAACCAAGATTTTTCAAAAACAAAGGACAGTTCTTCAACAAAGACAGCAGCTGGAAAGGAAAAGGGAAGTACGCTCCTGATAGCAAAACTGGCTACAAAACTGGATCTGTTGATAGATCAAAAATAAGATGCTTTAACTGTGATGAGTTGGGCCATTTTGCTACAAAATGTAGGAAACCTAAGAAAGCAAAGAATGACAAGGCCTATCTTGAATTGGAAGCAAAGTATGATGCTCTTCTAAAGAAGCAACAAGGGAAAGCTTATATTGCTGAGGGCAAGTGCTGGGATGATTCAGATAATGATGAAGAGGAAGAAGTTGGAAACTATGCACTCATGGCCTTGGAGCAAGAAGACTCTTCATCATCTAAATCACAGGTACCAACTCTCACCACAACTGATTTAAATGTGAGTCAATATAAGGAAACTGTTGAAAAGATGAGCACAGAAATGTTCCACATTCATACAAGCATGGTTGCTTCAAATGAGGAAGTTAGCAGATTGAAAAAGATCAATGAAAAACTTGAGAGTGAAAAATAAGAGACTGAATTGTTGCTGGTTGAGCTTGATGCTACTAAACAAGAAATTGCATACTTAAAGAATAAATTAAAGTGTGCAATTGAAATTGAAGCAGTGTTGAGAGAAAGGCTGGAGAAGAATGAAGTGAAGCTGAAATCCTTCAAAAATGCTTCTGAGTTGATTGGACAATATCATGAAAAGAACAATCCATGTGCAAACATTGCCATTGGTCTTGATTATGAGGATTTGAACAACAAGAGGAAGTATGTCAGTGATAAAGGGAAATCAACTCAAACTGAAGATGTTCCAATTATTTTGAAGAAAGTTGAATCACCTTTGTTCAAGGCATGTGAGGTGAATTTCAGTGAAGAAGAGTTGATCATCAAACAAGAGATAGCTGATGAGGACAAGCAAAAGAATAATGATGAGACAACTCAGTCTTCCATCTCTGTTGAAACACCAAAAGCCAATCAAGAAACTAAGGAGCCTGTGAAGGAGATTAAAGCTAAACAGGTTAAAAAGAAAAAGAAGAATAAAAATGGAAAGATTGGGATAAAAAAAGCAATAATTTTGCTTATGTAGCAGATGTTCCTAGAAAGAAGTGTGAGAATTGTGGATCAATGAATCACCTAACTCATCTTTGTAAAAGGACTGTTAGCAATCCACCTGAAGGAGTCTGCAAGTACAATGAAGCTAAGGGAAAAGGAAAGAAGGTCATATAGATCATTAATAGTGGATGCTCCAGGCATATGACAGGTGATAAGGCCCTGCTATCATAATTTGGGGAGATAGCTGGCCCTTTGGTAACCTTTGGAGACAACAACAAAGGATTCATAATGGGATATGGCAAGATTGTTTCTGGAAATATTGTCATTGAAGATGTAGCACTAGTTACTGGATTAGAAGTAAATCTCCTAAGTGTTAGTCAATTTGCAGACAGAGGTTTTCAAGTTGTTTTCAACAAAGAAGATTGTGCTTTTATTAGCAAAAAGACTAGTGAAATTGCTCTTAAAGAAGTAAGAAAGGGAAGCTTGTTTGTTTCAGACTTAGACTCAACAAATAAGGATGTAATGTGTTGTTTCTACACCAAGGCATCAGAAGAGCAAAGCAAATTGTGGCATAAAAAACTATCTCACTTGAATTTCAAAGCAATCAACAGCATAGTCAAGAAGGAACTTGTGATAGACATGCCCAATCTGGAATTTGCTCAATAGGAAGTTTGTGAAGCTTGTCAGAAAGGAAAAATGAAAAGATCAAGTCACAAGTAAAAATCTGTGAATTCTATAAGTGCACCTCTGCAACTTATTCACATGGACTTGTTTGGGCCAGTAAATATCTTGTCCATTTCAAGGAACAAATATGCCCTTGTCATGGTTGATGATTTTTCAAGATACACTTGGGTTGAGTTCATGTACTCTAAAGATGAAACTCAAAACATTATAATTGAGCACATCAAGAAAATTGAGAAGCAAGCTGAAGGAAAGGTTAGTGTGAAAAGATTGAGAAGTGATAATGGAACATAATTCAGAAACTCAACATTAAGTGAATTCTGCAAAAGCAAAGGCATTGTTCAAGAATTTTCAGCAGCTCGAACACCTCAACAGAATGGAGTAGTTGAGAGGAAAAATAGAAAATTGGTTGAAGCTGCTAGAACTTTGCTACAAGATGCTCAGTTGCCAACTATTTTTTGGGAAGAGGCTGTTAATACTGCATGCTACACTCAAAACAGATATCTCATCAACAAAGCTCATGGAAAATCACCCTACTCAATCATGTCTAACAGGAAGCCTACAGTGAAGCATCTACATGTGTTTGGAAGCAAGTGTTATATTCTAAATGATAACTCTGAATATGTGGGAAAATTTGACTAAAGTTTTTGAAGCAATTTTTCTGGGATATTTATTGGAAAGAACAGCCTATAAAGTTTATGTGATTGATCAAAAGAAAATTATGGAAAGCACATATGTGACTTTTGATGATGACAAGTGTCCAGGCTTGGAATGCCTTGATGTAAATGATGCTGAAGCCCTTGCATTTGGAAATCTAACCATTGACAGTGATTCTGATGAGGAAAATGAAGTTGTGACACAACAAGTGACAAATGAAGAGATCTCTGAACAAAATCATGAAAATGAAAGCTCTCTTCAGACACCTGAATTTGATGGCACAAACTCAGGGGGAGAAGGAGAGAATGGAAATGATATTCATGGTAATACTGAAGAAAATGATGAAGGCACTAGTCAACAGAAACACACCAGAAAGTGGGATAGGAGTCATACAGTAGAAGCTATTATTTGTGATCCTTCAGCTGGTGTGAGAACTAGAAGTGCAACTGCTACTGAATGCCTACATGCATGTTTTCTGTCTCAAGTAGAGCCCAAGAAAACTGAAGAAGCCCTATTGGATCATGACTGGATATGTGCCATGCAGGAGGAGCTGGATCAGTTTGAGAGAAACAAAGTTTGGAAATTAGTCCCTGCACCAAAGAACAGAAGCATAATTGGAACTAAGTGGGTGCACAGGAACAAAATGGATGAAAATGGAATTGTTATTAGAAACAAAGCAAGGCTGGTTGCTAAAGGCTATTCACAAGAAGAGGGAATTGACTATGATGAGACTTTTGCTCCTGTTGCAAGACTAGAAGCAATAAGAATTTTTCTGGCATTTGCTGCACACTCAAATTTTAAGGCGTATCAAATGGATGTCAAGAGTGCTTTTTTTAATAGTGAACTAGAAGAAGAAGTTTATGTGCAACAGCCACCTGGCTTTGAAGATCCAGAATTCCCTAACTTTGTTTACAAATTACTCAAGGCTCTATATGGACTGAAACAGGCACCTAGAGCCTGGTATGACACACTGTCAGAATTTCTACTCAAACATGGTTTTACCAGATGTACTATTGATAAGACTCTCTTCTACAAGAAGCATGATGAAGATATGATCCTAGTTCAAATCTATGTGGATGATATCATCTTTGGATCTACAAATGAAAAGATTTGTCAAAGATTCTCTAGGCTAATGTAGAGTGAGTATGAAATGAGCATGATGGGAGAATTGAGTTACTTCCTTGGCCTTCAAGTTAGTCAAATAAGTGATGGTATTTTCATCAGCCAAACCAAATATGTGAATGACTTATTGAAGAAATTTAGTATGGTGGATAGCTCACCTGCATCTACACCAATCTCTACTGCAACCAAGTTGGATGAAGACAAGAAAGGCAAAAGTGTGGATATTACAAGCTACAAAGGAATGATTGGTTCATTGCTCTATCTGACTGCTAGTAGACCAGACATCATGTTTGCTACTTGTCTATGTGCCAGATTTCAGGCCAATCCAAAGGAATCACATTTGATGGCTGTAAAAAGGATTTTCAGATACTTAAAGGGAACTCCAAACTTGGGATTATGGTATTCTAAGGGAACTGGTTTTGAAGTTGTTGGATACACAGATGCAGATTTTGCTGGATGCAGGGTTGATAGGAAAAGTACTAGTGGAAGCTGTCAATTTCTTGGTCAAAGACTTGTATCCTGGTATAGTGTGTCAACTTCCACAGCTGAGGCTGAATATATAGCTGCTGGAAGTTGTTGTGCTCAAGTGCTTTGGATTAGAAATTAGCTAATGGACTATGGTCTAGTGTTACACAAAATTCCTATTATGTGTGACAATACTAGTGCCATATCTATAGTAGCTAATCCAGTTAATCATTCTAGAACAAAGCACATTGATGTTAGGTACCATTTTATCAGGGAACATGTTGTAAATGGTACCATTGAGCTCATTTTTGTTCCAACAGAAAAACAATTAGCTGACATTTTTACTAAACCTTTGAATGAAGCAACCTTCACTAGACTTGTGAGTGAAATTGGAATGCTCAATTCTTCATCCTAAGGCAAGAACTCGGCTAATGTTTTGCAGCAGATTAATTTCTAATAAATTAACCTAGTTTGATTTAATTGGAAATTAACTGAAATATGAATTATAAATATTTCAGAATCTCTGTATATTTATTTTTCTTTAAAAAATCAAAAAAAAATTAACTTAGAATATTTCAAATTCTAAGTAAACTGCTTAGTTGTTAATTTACATCTTTAATGTGTAAAATTAACACAAGGTAGAAAAACAACACTCAAAAGTATAGAGAACTGTGCTCGATAAGTCAAAATGACTTATCGACAAGTCATTTTAGAGTTCTAGAGTGAGTCCTTGATAAGTATTTACAGACTTCTCGAATGACTTCTCGATAAGCTCTATTATGACTTATCGATAAGACCATGTAGAGTTCTATAATAATGTTAATTCACAGAGTTCTCGACAAGGATATTTTGAGATTTATCAATAACTCAGAACTAAAATAATTTAATTCAATGAATTATTTTAGACAAATACTTTTGGAAAATTTATTCTGATTTCAATTTGATTCAATTCAAATAAATTAGAATTATTTTAGTCCATTTTCGGACAAACTGGGTATTTATCAGAGTTCTCGATAAGTCATCTTTGACTTCTCGACAAGTTACTTTCTCTATTAATACCCAGACTTCTCGATACACACACTGCACTTACACCTTCTCGAGATCTCAATTGACCTAGCTTTCAGACAAAAGGCGATTTCTCTCTCATTTTTTCTCCTTTCTCAAAACTTTCCCTTACCCACTACTTCTAAACACTACAATGGCACAAAACATTGTTAGAGCTATCATTCCAGAGAAGGCAACTAACTTTATTGCTTTTCTTGATGCTAACCAAACCCCTGATAGTTTCAAGGGGTTTGTGAAGTTTCTTTCTGAATCCTACATTGCAGGTGCTTTAACTACAAGTCCTGTGCTGTATTTGGACGTTCTTCATGAATTTTGGACATCAGCTATAACTAGGACAGTTGTTCTAGAGAATTTCACTTCTATGGTGGTCACATGCACAATTGTAGGCCAGGAAATTGAGTTTTCAGCTGCTGATGTGAATGCAGCCCTGGGATTGCCAACTGCGAATTATGGGGAGATGCCAACTGCAAATGAGTTGAGTGAATTCATGGACTTCATCAACTACAGTGGCTCAATCAACTTGGCAAGCCTGAACAGAACAAACCTTAGGAAGGAATGGTCCTTTGTGTTTGACTCTGTAGTGAGGGCTTTCACTTGCAGAAAAACTGGCTTTGACAACATCTCAAGTGTGGTACAGAAGCTGGTGTTCTCAATAGCTCACAACAGGCATCTGAATGTTGGAGGTCTAATTCTGGAGGAGCTGGCTACCAAGCTTACTATGCCTTTGAAGAATAGAGGTAAAGAAATTTTTTTTCCAAGGTTTATTATATCTACTTTAGCTCATAAAGTCAATAACATACATTTGTTAGCTGGTATTGATAGTAGTAGAATTGGTAATTGTAAGCAAGTGTCCAAAATTATATTTGGCTCACTTACTTCAAAGAATAAGGTGAGTGTAAGTCTCAGAATTACTCCATTTATGTTGGAGAGGTTCAGGACTTATCCTTACCCTATGCCAGACATGAGGGCTCCTAAATTTGCTAGTTCAACTATGGTTCCTGAGCCTGTGGAAGCATAAACACAGGCACACCAACATGGACCTTCCAAGGCTGCGGCCCCTTCTTCTAAACCACTAGATGTTAGTAAACCAACCACTTTAGTCTCTCAAAAGACTGAAGTGAGTAAAAAGAAGAGAAAGGAACCTACCCTTGCTGTTGTAAATGAGCGTGAAACAATACTTACTGAACTAGAGTCACCCTTGGTCAAGAGACCAAAGAAGAGTAAATTACCTGAGCTGACCACTCAAAACACCTCTATGTCCTCCCAAAAGGGCACAGTTGAACAAATGGGGAGTAAATAGTTACTAGATGCATCCTCTCAACAGGGTGTATCTATTGAAAAGAGCATTCACCCCAATGCATCATGCACTAAGTCAGCACAACCTGCACCTAGAGTGTATGGTAGAAGAAATAAGGATGGCACACACAGTGAGGGCACATCACTTGAAGCTCCCTCATCCATTCTGGGGGAGCCTCCAACACTCACAACTGAGCAAACTTCTCTAATCTACCAAATTTCTTCATCATATAGAGCACTTGAATCTGATTCCCAAGTGCACCAACACTCAAGTGACATGGTTCATAAAACTGTGCTCACCACCCAGAATCAACATCTAGATGGTGAGAGACTACTAGCTGGGGTAGATCTTGATGACAGCATCATAAATATGGGGGTTTCATCAGTTTTTGCTGAAGATCCCATGGTCACTTTTGCACCTTCATGTGCACAATCATCTTTACAGATGAATAGATTTGAGGGTAGTACTCCTGAGGGCGAGCTATCTAAATCCTCTCCAATTCAATTGGAGGTTCCTCTAGAAGGAACAACTCCTCTCACAACCCTAGCTGAAATTTCCTTCACAGTTGCATCTAGGAGTACAATTTCCAATGACCCTGTTATGGGAGAGGCAAGTTCAATACATTTCTGTGACAGTGCTCTGCATGGTGCATAAAGGTTTGAGGCTGGTGTACATGACAGTAACCCAGTCAAATCCTCTCCAATTCTAATGGAGGTTCCTACTATATGTGGTGAACAACAAACTGTCAAAACCACAGATCTATCTGTGAGTCAAACTGTGACTTCTATCACAGGTGGTACCATGAACATTTCTCAACATCCATCCACATCTCAACCCAACCAACCACATGTCATGGCACAATGGCTACACGATATGGAATCTCAGCCTTATACAGTTGATGACATGTTGGTAGATCAAATCTCAGGCTTGGCCAATCTTTCTCAGCAACTGCTCACTTTAGACATGGGGAACCAGGACTATCAAGCTATACTGCTATGCTTCAATAAAGAGGTTGAACAACAGAATGAGAAGATAGTAGATGAGGCTGAAGAGGATGGAAATGTAGATGCCTCGTTGTCTGGTGACCATGTGGCAGAAATGGATGAAGTTTTGGCTAGATTCAGGAGATAATACATAACTATCTTGGGTAGCAATGCTAAAACTCTCACTCCTCCTGAAGTCTATGATGCCATTATGGATGTGCATAAAGCTCAACTCAAGGCTTTCCATCTCTTTGGAAAGGCCTTTGAAGTAAAATTGACTGGTCATGAAGATAAAGTCAGGAGGTTGATCAAGGAACAGATGGATGACATTGTGCCTTCTCAAAAAGACATGAAAAATCAACTCCAGTCTTTCACTGAGCAAATGTCAAGGATGGATCTGGCCTCCATAGAGAAGGAAGTGTCAAAAATGAGGAGCTCTTTCAAGGCCCTGTTTGATCAAGTTCAAGCTCATATGACAAATTCAAATGATACCAGGGTCAAGCTAAATCAAAAGCATACTGCTAGGTATGAGCCTTCATTTCTTCTCATGGAGGGTGTCCGAAAAGCTGTTAATGAACACCTTGGGTCCTTCTCAGCCAAAACCTCTACGCCTCAGATACAAGAACTTCAAGATCCAGTTTCCTCACTTCAAGCTTCCAACTCATATTTATCTTCACAAGTCAGAGCTCTAACTGCACTGGTTGAGAGTCAATAGCATGATATTCAGGCCCTAGTGGAGTCCCATAGGCATTTACAAATGCAAAATACAGTTGCTTTGGGAGCCATTATGGGAAAACTCAACATACCACTGCCAGCATTTCCTGAAGCTGTAAGACCTGAGATTCCTACTCCCCTACTCATACCTGTCACCAAGACTAAGGGGGAGATAGATGCAAGGCTAGCACAATCAACACTCAAAAGTCAAGAACAAGGTCTAGAACCAGAGAGGCTCCTTATGGCTGCTCAAGGTCCAGGAATGACACAAGAGTTTGACAACTTGCTCACTGGGTTAAGGAACTCTCTCAACAACAATTTCTTCACTTACAGAAAGACCTTGGAAAAGACTATCAATTATATCAGGGTGCTGTAAATCCCAGTCAAGGACCAGTTTTTGGAGAAAAGGATAGTGATCAATTTTAATGATTCTGGTGTAGATAGATGTATGCAAGTCAACTTCAATTATCTGATTTCTAGAAGAGCATCTGAAATAGACATTCTGATTAACAAAGTCAGAATAATCAATAATGAAGAGAAAATGCTACTAGCAGAGTTGAAGAAGGCTCAAGAAGCTGCATTCCCAGAAGCTTATCTACATCCAAACAAAGGGGTGCATTATATCTGCTCTACAACCAAGCAACTGAAACATTTCCAAGTACCTAAAAACTGTATCATGGCCAATAGAAGACTGATAATGGTGCTTGAGTCTGGGCTGAAAAGTAAGAAATTGAAGACTAGTGAAGATGAAGCTATGATCAAGATTCTGAGGATATACATTGATAACTCTGAAGCCAATTTGCCTAAAACTAAAATCAACACAGATGACTTGGGTGATGATGAGCAGAAGAAAGATGGTCAAAATCCTTCTGGCTCAAACTCAAGTCAATCTAGTAAGGCAATTGGTGGAAAAAGTGATAGTGAGAAAGAGAAGGAGAAGAAAAGTGGATCTGAGAATCAAATGAGGGATGGAAGGAGGCAAAGACAAAAGAATGATACCTCACAATCTCTCAAAACCCTAAATATCCAAATACCAACTGCTAAACCTTCACACTCAATCTCATCAAAAACTGCTCAACCTCAAACCTCTAAGCCTAAATATTTCTATAAGCTCACAGCAAACTCTCTCCTCAAAACACAAATCACTCAGAGCCATACTTCTCTGAAAAGACTCAAAACTATACCTTCATTCAAGCCACCCCATAAAATACACTTCAAAATAGTTGGAATAGGTCCAAAAGAAGCCAAGGTCAAGAGAAGAATCAGAAGATAAAGAAGACAACTGACAGCTGAATTTCTCAATGATCATGGATTTGGTGAAAAGGCCATCTGGAACAGATATAATCAAGATGATTTCAAACCTCTAAATGTTGTTGATTCAGATGAAGACTACTTCCAACAGCTAGCTGAAAGAATTGTCAGAATTTGGGTTGTTAACATTAGAGAAGTTAGAATCTACTACAGTGATGGGTCCTTTGAAAAGCTTGGAGATAGACTAAAGGATTCTCTCTCAATTGTTGAACTGAAAAGGGTGATAAGCTTGATGAATGGTAAAGATTCAGCCACTAAGGCATGGAGAACAGTATTGGCAGTGTTTGTGGTTAACAGAGAGGAGATGAGAGATAAGCATAAAGAGTTTCTAGCTGAAAGGAGGAGAAAGTATGAGCATGAGATTGATAAGTATATCAGAAGATCAGAAGAGTTGAAGACAGCAGGCAAGAGCAGAATATCAAAGGATGAAAGATTCTTGAATATAAAAGCTGGCTCTTTGTCAAGTTACAGGATATGGATGTTAGCTAGATATCCTAAGCCAGATTTGCTTAAACTAATAGAGGCTCTAGCTGACACCACCATCCTAGAAGAATTGGAAATACTTGTGCAAATTAAGAACATAATTGAGAAAGAAGCAGAAAGCTCAGTCTTTACTTAATTATTGTAAACTGTCCAATGTACAAGTGTTGTATCAGCTTTTGTATCATTTTATTTTCATTCTTTAACTTGGAGTTAGTCTTGTTAACAGGCATGCATTTGTGATAAGCAATCTTCTCACAAATTGGGGGAGATTGTTGTGTAAGACATGCCTGTATCATAACAAGACTAAGTCATACTGACAACCCTAAGATTAGTTGTATTGTAACCTTAATCTATAATTCATACTTATAACACTTAATGTCTGTAAAATATAAATGGAGCAGACTGGAGCATTTTTCTCTGAATAGTGTCAAGCCTAAGAATTCTATCTGGAAGAAGATCAAGAAGATCATGCCTCAGAAGAATTATGAAGAAGCTTGGAGTTGAATAAATCTGTTTGGTGTAAAACATTCTAAGTCAAGATCTCTACAAGTCACAGAATTAGTGTTATAGAAAAATCATTCGAGAACTCCAGAATGACTTATCGAGAAGTCATTTAAACTCCAGAGAGTACCAACGGATGAGTAACATCTACCCGACGGATGAGCAATATCTACTCGACGGATGAGGAATGTCTACTCGACGGATAAACCATCACTACTTGACGGATAAACAACATCCACCGGGTATAGAGAACTCAGGAATTGTCTGTCGAGAACTCAGAGATATCGACAAGTATACATTCATTAGAGAACTCTGAGTTATCGATAAACCAAAATTCACTAGATAACTCAGAGTTGTCGATAAGTCTAGGAAATAATGAAGTTTCAGAGATATCGACAAGCCAACATGCCTATCGAGATGTCGAGTTCTCTACGACTTAATTGGAGATCTCGAAGTGAAGAAATTTCTCTAAGTACGGAATTGCAGAACAGTTCAATATCTAAGGTTGCAAATCAACAAACAATTCACACAGCTGGATTGACAAGTCTACAAAAAGCAGCTTGAGAGATGTGCAAGATCAATGACAAAGATTAACTGACAGAGGAGATTAAAGTAATCACAGGAAGCTAAAGATATGCTAAGCCAGAAATGGAAGATTTGCTTTTTTATTAATAGAAATGACAAGTGACAGTTTAGAAAAGATAATAACATGTTTATTATCCACCGTGTAAACCAGCAGTTAACTGAGTTATAAAGTTAACACTGGTCCTCTAGTTAAGTTAAGGAGAACAATCAGATTAGAAAAAGTGTGTGTTCTCTCTCAAGAAAGAAGCTAAGTTCTAAAACAAGAACCTAGAGATTTTGTAGCAAAACACTGCTTGATTTTTACTATAAAATTAAGTGAGTTTTGAAGATCTTTGTTTTACATATTTGCTCAGCTATTTATGTTTAACATCCATTCTACTAAATCATTAACAACAACCAACTGCTAAAGCCTAAGTCGATCGAAAATCAAACATTTAAGCCAGAACACATTCACCCCCCCTGTGTTGTATTCATACCTAACAAGATAATTTCATGAGTATTGTTAGCAAAATCTTGCGATATATATGCGCATGTATGTTTTGGGAAGCATGTTGATACAATATAAATATATGCATGCATGTTTTGAAATGAGATATTTTATTGTCAAATACAATTGCTTTAAAGTAGAACTTATGAGCTACATAATACATATGTTAGTGATAAGCATGATTTTTGCGTATATCCTTAGTATAGGGAACCCAAAGTTCAACATCTTTCCTAAACCGGGAGGCAATGTTCTCGAGTATATTATATATATAGTTTTCTATAACTATTAATCGAATAAGGTTTATTCGATAGTTTTGAATAATAATCAAAAATTATTTTTGATTAATCAAATAAAAGATTTTACTTTCATATAAGTATATCTTTTGTTAATTAATATTCGTTTCAAGTATTAGTTTCAAAACTTTTACTTCATTTATTTTTATAAAAGCTATTCTTTATTGGAATATTATTTAAATAATAATATTCAGATATTCTTCTAATATTTTGGAACTGATTTATTTTATTAAATCATCCTTACCTCAAATATTTTCAAAACAGTTTTCAAGTATTCAAAATGATTTTAAAAGTTAGAGCGGATCCCAAAACTCGTTTTCAGATTTAAGATCTTCCTTTCGAAGGGGATCTTCCTTTTGGATGATAAGAGAGCATTTTCCTTATCATCTGATTCTGACTCAGCAATAATATGTCTTCTCCTTTTAGATTCTAGAAGTTGAGAGGAATGTGAAACTGTTATTTTGCTTCCACACCATGCACCATCAATTTTTGAGGAGGGGTTTTTTGAGAAGCCCTAAGTCCTGATCCCTGAAAGTCATTAGACTTTGCGAACCTCTTCCTTTTTACAACAGGTGCCTGTTGGGAGACACCTGAGGTGGGTTGTGTTTGGAGTTGTGTTTGGGTGGTAGAGCTAGGGTTAAATACAGGGGGTTCCCATTGGTTATTTCCTATAGTTTAGCTCTTTGCATATTCTGCTGAACATATCTCTCAGCAAATCTTGAAATGAGCAAGTCCCTAGCATAAACTGGAATTTTAAGAGTAGGAAGATTGTCCCTATCTTTATCCTTGTTAATAAGATCATAGAAAGCTCATTTGGTTAATTTAAAAATATCAATGATCTTATTAGCAGGAATAACTATATTTGGAAAGCAATGGTTAAAAATCAGTTGACAAAATATTGCATAAAACAGTGTTTGGATCAGTATTTAACCTAGCACCTATGAAGCATCAAATTACTATACCAAAATTATAATGGCAAAAGTGTAACAGAGAGTACCCAATTTGTTAGGACATCATAGGAAGAGCATCAAAGTTTGTGCTCTTATTGTTGAAGGCCCTAGTATAACGACTGGAAAATTACGCTTGTATTATATCATAATAAAGATGAAATTATATGTTTTATTATGTCAGTAAGTGTATTTAGTCATAAATCCCTAGCTGTTATGTGCTATGTATGTTCTGTGTCATCAGGGTATTTTTCGAGGATTTATCAGGTATTTTATTTTGTGTTAAAAGCTTTTGTATCAAAAGTTATACGACCCGAACTTTGTTTTAATAGAAAATAATTAAAATAAAATAATTGGCCTTATTGTTCCTAGTATGCCTTGTACCATTGCGTTATTCTGAACATCGAGTTATTTTATAAATTTTCTCATTTCGCGAAAAATGATTTTTCCGGGCCCCTTCGGGTGTTAAAAACCCCACAAAAATCATATTTTTATTTTTTTAAAATTATGGGACTTTCAATTATTCCATTTCTTTGCATTTTTGAATTATTTTGGGAATTTTTGACATATATATTGAATATATTAAATATTTAAAAATTAATACTAAAAAATTAATAATTAAGGGCCAATTAATTTTAGTAGATGTAAAATTAGGGCCTTAATTTTATTTAGGGGTATCATTACTATAAATACCCTAATTATTATCATTTATTTATATAATTATTAAAAATTCTAAAAATTCTGGAAATTCTCTGAAGAACAGGTGTTAGGACGAAAACACGCGCTAAAATTCACGCAATTATACGCGTTCTCAAGTAACATAAAATTATTTCTAGTTCGTTCCCACACAGTCTCTTTTGGTTAACTTAGGATTTATGCACTTATGCAACAATGATATGGCTATTGTTCAATGCTAAGATGAATAACAATTTGAGATATTTTATAACTAAGAATTAACTAACATGCAATTAACTAAGAGATTAAAAGGGTTGAATTACTTATATGAGATAAACATGGGATTCTAACTTCATTACTACTTCATTCAAACTCATTGTTCTTAAGCTTAGCATGCAATGGTGATGACAACTAATCAGATAACACGAAACTAGTAAACGCCAACTTACGTTGCACGAATACCCTACTACTAGACATCCATAAAAGAGATAGAAACTGAATAGACACCAAGTATGTTGAGACCCTATATGTCTATAAAATTTGACAATATAAAGGTTTAATGAACAAGTTATCTATCATGATTACATAGGGCAAGTAAGATGGTTAAAATTACCTAGGAATCATGCATAACAAATACATGAACCTATGCTAGCATGGCATGTCCTAAATCTCTAAATTCATTGTTGTTTGAATAGAGATTAACATGTTATCTTATATGTTCGCGACGCACATAAGACGAATAAGCACAACCAATACTAGGATATTATACAATCACTATACACTAAGATATCGAAATAAATTAACTATAAAAATCCATAAATAAATCCGCTAGAACCCCATGATAACGATTAGTTCATAACCGAACTCATCATCAGCATGGGTTCAATTGAAAGCATGATAATAAACAAGATCTTTATAAATTAAATAAAACCACAAAGTACATAATCCAGAGTAATAGGTTCAACAATAACGAAAACGAGCATCCAAGATTACAACTCAATCAAAGAATCATAAGTAAAACAAGCTCTTCTTCTCCTGCGTTGGATTTGTGTTATTAGGTCTTCTTCTTGTCTTTTCCTTAGGCTCTGTTATGAAAAAGTCTTTAGATAGTCTTTATATAGAAGCCCATTCAGAATAGAAGTCCAGAAAATCCATCTTCTAATCAATTCAGGATTCCAGGATTTTGACCTGGTGCGGCCGCTCGCTATCCCAGTGCGGGCGCACTGTACTTCTGTCCAACCGGCGCGGGTGCGCACTAATACAGAGCGGGCGCGCTAAACCTCTGGAAAAAATTCCGATTTCTATTTTATTATCTGGGTTTTTATGGCGATCAACACGCAATAATCCAAGGCACCTTCCTAACACCAATTTAGCACCAAAATAATGCTAAATCTCCTTCTTCCTTCAGTTATGCCCTAAAATGCAAAACACTACAAAAACGTATCAAAAACACAAATAACTCGAGTACAAAACACCAATTCAAGCCTTTACGAAGCATTATAAGTGGATATAAATGACACTTAACACACACCCAAACTTGAATTGATGTTTGTCCTCAAGCATAACAGACTCAAAAATAAGAAATAAAAATGCATGACTGCAGCTACATGAATGCAATGATCCTGTAAGAATAACTTAACCAACCAACAAGCAACATCTCAACAAATGCAATTAGACGCACAAAGATCAATAAAATTCCACACATCAACTCACAAGCCAAAAATGTGCATGTGTGCAATTGCTTAATAGATATACTATCGCAACTATATCAATAACCATGACTCACTACTCATCAAGACAATCACAAGGTTATAAATAGAATAAATGCTAAACTCAAAATGACTGACAACACTTCAATTTTATTGGAGTTATAAAAGGATTCATGCTTTTATTGATAACACATAAATAAACACAAATATGCTTATTTGATCGTGCCATGAGTGAGGTCCACAAAAGACTTATGCAATAATGTCCATGTAGCGAACGTTAGGTTAGTGGATCCCATACTATAAAAGCCTTAGGTCACTAGGCACAAAGTCCCCTAAGAACTTAATAACTCAAGTATTAAAGAGCACACTCGTGATCATTTATGCTTAACACATCTTTATTTCTTTTTTTTCTTTTTCTTTATTTTTTTCCTTATTTTTTTTCAATTTCTGAACGAGTGCATTTTGCTCCATCTCGCTCAACCCTAGACTACTCATATAAAATGAGTCGGCTACTAGCCATTTGACACCTATCCACAACTAGCATTGAAATCCAATGTTTTTCTCCAATTTTCAAAAATCCATGTTATTTCATCATTAAGAGAATATCCTAAATTCTAAACATAAGCAAGTGATTAAACCTCGACAAACAACAAGACATGACCATGATCTAGAACTGAAGCAACCTATAAGACTTAGTGAAATTTTTCTATCGTCTAGCATGCAAATCAACTCGATAAGACTTAACATTCCTCCATACAACATCACTACACTCACATCAATATCACAAATCATCCGGTAAATTAACCTAAGGGATCATGTCATAATGCAAATGCAACAATATGCAACATAATAACATGATAACAAATATGCAAAACTAAAATAAAAACAAAAACTACATGACAAATATGCAAACTATATGAACTATCATGAATATGCAACTATATGGACTCACACAAACATATTCCTTAACTACCACCCCCAAACTTAAAATTTTCATTGTCCTCAGTGAAGGTAATATTAAGAAATCAGGAATACCTACTCTGCGGGTGGAGTGTCAAGAGGCCGGTATACAGCATCCTCACCAAAAACTGGCCACTGAATGTCAACTCTTGTGGCTCGAAAAGCTGTACCCAATACCTGGGTAAGGTCCTGTGCAAACCTTCTATGGATGTCATGCATCACATCCATCTGCCTCATCAAGTGCCTATACTGCGCTAAACCCAAACCAGCACTGTCCTCTGCTTCCTTCTACTGCTGCGAAGGACCGGCGTCACCCAATTGATATCTTCATGCTGCTCTGCTTGCCTGAATCGTACCACACAACAACTTGGCACGATCCACACTAACATCGGGCACATGTGAAGAAGGCATGATGTTCGCACAAATAAAAGAGTTCCAAGCACGAGCAAACCTGTTCATGCAAGAGGCAGGGTAAGTGGTATACTCGTTCAAGCCCTTCTTGAATTTCCAATGAGTCTCCGCGACACACAGCATAGCCACAATAAGATCCAAGTCAAAATCATCCCCCGTCTTAGCATTCGAATCCTCCTAAGTCGGCTGTCTCTCGGGCTGGTTGATCACCCCTACGAATAGCCTCAGCACTGTTATCCACCGTCAACCCCCACACCACAATAAAACCATTTTTATCCGCCTTCGCATTCACATAGAACTCGCGAACAACACTCATAGGCACAACAGCAGGTGTCTCGCAAAAAGAAACCCAACCCATCTCAAGCAACTTACCATCCATACCCGATAGCAGAAAACCCCTCTCCTACGCTATCGGCTTCGTCAAAAGCATTGCATACTCCGCTTCAGCGTCTGGAGTAGAAAACCTAGGCCTTGTACCCCCAACACTCAAAGAATCGGTGGTGTTGCTGCTAACTTGAGTCCTTTATCTCTTTGGTGCCTATGAATAAGTTGAGAAAAGAGAAGTGTTTAAGAGAGATTTTAGGTTTGAGAATTGAAAAGTATGGTGGAGATGATTGTGTATAATTGTGTGTATATATAGGGATTAGAATTAGGTTTAGAAAAGAATTGGGAAAAGATTATGGAATTAGTGGGGGTAATGGGGTGTAAAATTGAATTGGAGAAGGAATTAAGGGAAGTGGAGGAGGGAAATTCGGCTGGTGATGTGATTTTGTATTGAATTTTTTTTTCTATTTTTTATTGTACAGAAGGTCGGCGCGGCCGCCCCGCCTGGTAGCGCAGGCGCGCCGAGTTTCTGGAATTCCAGCGCGGCCGCCCCGCATACCAGCGCGGGCCAACACAAATACTAGAGTTTTCAGCGCAACTGCCCGCTTCTCAGCGCGGGCGCGCCGTGCTACTGTAGTTGACACTGAATTTTTTTATTGTTGTGTTTTTTTTTAGTTTTTTTCTTGTTTTCTTCTTCCTTCTATCTACTAATGTACAACAAGCGTGGGTTGCCTCCTAAGAAGTGCTTGGTTTATGTCGCTAGTTTGATGTAAAATTCCAAGATCAAGTGGACAATAAAATGATACTAACCACTTCACGGTTTTCTGTATCCCCATAGGAATGCTTCAAATGATGACCATTCACCTTGAATGCTTGTCCTGGATCATTCTCTAAATTATCCACCACTCCATGTGGAAACACAGTTTTGACAAGAAACGGCCCTGACCACCTCGACTTCAATTTCCCAGGAAAAAGACGGAGACGAGAGTTGAACAAAAGAACTTGTTGCCCCGACACAAATGATTTGAGCATTAGACCCCTATTTTGCCACCTCTTGACTTTCTCCTTATACATTTTGTTGTTCTCGTATGCTTGAAGTCGAAACTCATCGAGTTCATTTAATTGAAGCATCCTTTTCTTACCAGCTGCATCCATATCAAAGTTCAATTTCTTCAAAGCCCAATATGCTTTGTGCTCTAGCTCCACAGGAAAATGACATCCCTTACCATAAACCAATTGAAAAGGTGACATGCCTAGCGGAGTCTTGTATGTTGTTCGATATGCCCAAACAGCTTCGTCCAGCTTCAAAGACCAATCCTTTCTCGATGGAAATATAACTTTCTCTAAAATACGCTTGATCTCTCTGTTAGATACCTCAGCTTAACCATTAGTCTGAGGATGGTAAGCTATAGCAATGCGATGATTCACATTATATCTCTGCATCATAGCAGTGAAATTGCGATTGTAGAAATGTGATCCCTCGTCACTGTTTATGACCCTTAAAGTTCCAAATCTTGTGAATATCTGCTTGTGAAGAAAATTGAGCACTACCTTCACATCATTTGTCGGAAAAGATTTAACTTCCACCTATTTTGACACATATCGACCACCAACAAGATTATTGATTATTGCAAGATGAGAAAAATGGCCCCATTAAGTCAATTCCCCAAACATCGAAGACTTCAACCTCGAGAAGCACATTAAGAGGCATCCCATCCTTCTTTGATATATTACCAACATGCTGGCATCGACCACACTTCAAAACGAACTGATGCGCATCCTTAAACAAAGTCGGCCATAAGAATCCTGCTTGAAGAATATGAGCTGTTGTCTTTTCTCCACCATAGTGGCCTTCATAAACAGTCGAATGGTAGTCTCACAAGATCCCCCCCATTTTGCTGTATGGAATACATCTCCTGATGATTTGGTCAGCTCCTTGCCTAAATAAAAATGGCTCATCCCACATGTACCACTTCACCTCATAATGAAATTTCTTCCTTTGACCATAAGTCAAGTCTGGAGGAATAACGTTGCTCACAAGGTAGTTCATAATGTCTGCGAACCATAGTTCTTCTGCTTGCACCCCAAATAACTGCTCATCGGGAAAAGACTCATTTATCAATGACTCATCCTGTGAAGCTGTACCTGGATCTTTTAAACGAGAGAGATGATCAGCGACTTGATTCTCAGTACTTTTTCTATCCTTGATCTCCAACTCAAACTCATGAAGTAAAAGAACCCATCGAATCAATCTAGGCTTCGAGTTCTTCTTCGAGATGAGATAGCGAATTGCAGCATGATCAGTGAAAATTGTCACCTTCATCCCAAGAAAATAAGATCGAAACTTCTCAAAACCGTAGACAATGGCCAATAGTTATTTCTCAGTAGTAGTGTAGTTCAGTTGAGCACTATTGAAGGTTTTACTAGCACAGTAGACCACATGAAATATATTGTTCTTCTTTTGCCCAAGAACTGCTCCAACTGCATAATCATTTGCATCGCTCATCATTTCAAATGGCTCATCCCAATCAGGTGCAGTTATGATAGATGCCGTGATCAAACTCTTCTTTAAGCTCTCAAAAGCAGCTAGGCACTCGTCGTCAAACTTGAAAGGGATGTCTTTCTCTAGTATATTGCAGAACGGCTTCGAAATTTTAGATAAGTCCTTGATGAAACGCCGATAGATACCCGCATGACCAAGAAAGCTGTGAATTCCCTTCACAGATATTGGTGGGGGAAGGTTTTCAATGACCCCCACATTGGCTTTGTCCACCTCAAGACCTTTACTAGAGACTTTGTGCCCAAGAATGATGCCTTGTCGCACCATAAAGTGACATTTCTCCCAATTGAGAACCCGATTGGTCTCCACGCACCTTTTCAACACTAAACCAAGAATGTGCAAGCATTCATCATAAGAAGTTACAAAGACAGGGAACTCATCCATGAACACTTCTACATTATTTCCAATCATTTCGGAGAAGATAGCCATCATGCATATCTGAAATGTGGCTGGTGCACCACATAGCCCAAAAGAAACTCCTCTGAAGGCAAAAGTACCAAAAGGACAAGTGAAGGTAGTATTTTCTTGATCTTCTGGAGCAATACAAATATGATTATAACCCGAATAGCCATCCAGAAGATAGTAGTAGTCATGCCCAACCAATCTGTCAAGCATCTGATCAATAAAAGGAAGCAGGGAGTGATCTCTCCTTATGGCTTTGTTCAACTTCCTGTAATCCATGCAAACTCTCCACCCCGTGACTGTTCGAGTAGCAATAAGCTCATTCTTTTCATTAGCAACCATGGTGATACCTCCTTTCTTTGGCACACACTGAACTGGGCTCACCCAAGAACTGTCATAAATGGGATAGATTATCCCTGTGTTTAGCCACTTAAGAATTTCCTTCTTCACAACCTCTTTCATGATCGGATTTAGCCTTCTCTATTGCTCAACAACAGGCTTGCTTCCTTCCTCTAGTAGAATTTTGTGAATGCAATAAGAAGGGCTGATTCCTTTGATATCTGCTCTAGTCCATCCAATTGCCAATTTGAACTCTCTAAGAATTCTTAAGAGCTTTTCCTCATCACTACCTGAAAGGTCAGATGCAATAATAACAGGAAAAGTAGATGCATCACCTAAAAATGCATACCTCAAATCTTCAGGCAAGGGTTTAAACTCAAGAGCAGGAGCTTCCTCAATAGATGGCTTGAGGCGCTTTGGAGAATTTTTCAGCTCTTCCAATCCAAGAGATTCAAAAGGCATTTCCAGTGTTCGCTTCCAAGGAGAATCATTCAAATATTGTAACTACTCATCACTTTCATTATCTTCACTATATGAATCCCCCATCAAGGCTTTCTCTAAGGCATCTGATTTTAGCATATGATCAAGCTCTGAAGTAACCATAAATTTGACAAATTCCACCTTAAAGCACTCCTCTTCATCAGTAGGGAATTTCATGGCATTAAAAACATTGAAGGTCACATCCAGATCCTGAACTTGCATAGTGAGCTCACCTTTCTACACATCAATCAAGGTTGGGCCAGTAGCCAAGAAAGATCTTCCCAAGATTGTGGGACTCTTTTTATCCTCCTCGGAATCAAGAATTACATAGTCAGCAGGAAAGATGAGTTTGTCCACTTTGACCAATACATCCTCCACAATGCCTCGTGGATATGTAATAGAGCGATCGACCAACTGCAAGGACATATATGTAGGCTTTGGATTAGGTAAACCCAACTTCTTGAAGATAGAGAAAGGCATCAGATTGATTCTAGCTCCCAAGTCATAGAAGCACTTGTCGAATGACACTTTTCCGATGGTGCAAGGAATAATGAAGCTTCCAAGAATTTTTAAGCTTCGGAGGCAACTTTTGTTGCGAAGGGTTTTTAGCACATAAACACAACGAAAACGTAAATTTAAATCTTAAAAATACCGAAACCCTCCGCAGGATCCATGCGAAAAATAATATTTAGTTCGTAGTTCAGTATATTTACCTTAAGAAGCTTTACGTTAATGGAAAGATGGAGGTCTTTAATAGTGATCCAAGAACGACGAGCGGAGATCCCTAGCAGCTGCTCCTCAACTGTGAAGCACTCCACCGGTATCCACCAAGAGATCAATGTAATGGAGGACGAAGAGGTTGAGAGAATTAGTTGCCTCCCTCTATTTCTACTTTAGAATTAGGGTTTTTATTTTGGTTTGAGGCAAATAGGATTTATAATAGTATATTTATAGGCAAAATTTTCAGCTGAAAATTTTCCCATAAAATATTATTATTATTAACCCTTTAATTGATTATTCTTATTAACCAATTAACTAATAATTAAAACACCTTTTAATCATTAATCCCTTTTCTAAACACTTTAGAAAAATAATTCTCTCACTTGATTTAATTTCCAAAAATAAATTCTTAATTAATAATATTAAGAACTTTTCTTAATTAATTTATAATTAATTAAATCTAATTTAATCAATTATTAAATTTGCTAATTAATTATTTATTTCACAAATAAATAATTACCAGCCATTATTAATTAATTCCTCCACCATTAAATTATTATCTTTTATGGTGTGACCCTGTAGGTTCAATATTCAGCCGGTAGTAGAAATAAATAATAATAAAACTATTTTATCATTATTTATATAAATTCTCTAATTCATTAAATATGATTAATTAATAAATTAATAATATTTATTCTACATCGTGAGAGATACTTCTCAGCATATCGCGACTATCCCGATAATACGAATTCACTGCTTAGAATACCAAGAACCTGTTCAGTGAATAGTTACCGTACAATTAATTCCTTCCGCCCTCCAATGTCATGATTAAATACAAGGCATGGAACTCGTGTCAAGCCTATCTTATTTAATCATATGCTTTCCCATTCACTATGCTTAGTTCTAATTAATGTGAATTAGAAACTCCTTTATAATTTCATTCACTCTGGCCAGAGATTCCTGAACTAGCATAAGTGGATTAGCATTGAACATTCTCTTCCTTCACTGGAAGGGGTAGATCCTTTATTGAACATACACTATCTTCGTGTACAAATTCCTACACCCAGTAGAGCCCTTATTATTGTCCCTAGAGACTAAGAACTAAAACAAAGTATAGTTCAGTGTACACAAGATGACTATGATGACCTCAAGTCTAAGAATACTTGTACAACTATCACTATGTGAACATCTGCTGACACGTGAGTGAACTCCATCAATTGTTCAGCTGTGTGAGTCATGTTCAGTGAACTTTTTCTATAATAAGCACCTACATACTAGCTATAGTGTCACCACACAAATGTCTATGAGAACAGACATCCTTCATAATGAAGCAATCATAGTATGTACCGATCTTTGCGGATTACTAATTACCAGTTAGTAATCCTACGACCAGGAAATATTTAAGTTCAAGAGTTATCATCTTTTAGGTCTCATTATTATGATCTCATCATAATCCATAAAAAGCTTTACTCTAAACTATGGTATATCTTATTTAAACACTTAAATAGATAAAGCCCGCAATAAAACCAAAACAAATCTTTTATTAATATCAATGAAATCAAAACAGATTACATAAAAGTTATTCCTAAATCATCATACATGATTGGACTTAGGACACATCTCTTTCAATCTCCCACTTGTTCTAAAGCCAATCACTCTGGTATCTAATACCCATCTTGTTTTTATGATGATCAAAGTGACTTTGAGAAAGTCGCTTTGTTAAAGGGTCTGCTATGTTGTTATGTGTGTCAACTCTCTTGACGTTGACATCCCCTCTTTCAACAATCTCCCTAATCAGATGAAAGCGTCGCAAAATATTTCCTATAAGAAGTATGTCATCCACATACAATACAAGAAATGTTACCGCGCTCCCACTAACCTTCTTGTAGACACATGGTTCATCTATGTTTTTTTATAAAGCCAGACTCTTTGATTGTCTCAGCAAAATGGATGTTCCATCTACGAGAAGCTTGCTTTAAATAATATATGGTTTGTAACATCTTACACACTAGGTGTTCATTTCCTTTGGGAAGAAAACCCTCTGGCTGTGTCATATACACTTCCTCTTCAAGTTTCCCATTGAGGAAGGCCGTTTTCACGTCCATTTTCTAGATCTCATAGTCGTAGTAAGCCGCAATCACAAGCAAAATCCGAATTGATTTTAACAGGGCTATAGGTGAAAAAGTTTTATCAAAGTTAATCCCTTGCCTTTGTTTGAATCCTTTTGCCACGAGCCTGGCCTTATAGGTCTCCACCTGGCCATCTGCTCCAATCTTTATTTTGTATACCAATTTACACTCAATAGGCTTCACACCCTCAGGTGCTTCAACCAAAGTCTAAACTTGGTTGGTATACATAGATTCCATTTCGGATTTCATGGCACTTTGCCATATCTCTGAGTCAACACTACTCATAGCCTCATTATAGATCATAGGATCATCATCATCAATGATTGACAACTCATTATCATTCTCAATGACAAGGCCATAATACCTCTCAGGTTGGCGAGACACTCTCCCTGTCCTACGAATGGGCTGTTCCACAGAAGGTTGTTCAGTCTGAATAAGTGTTTCGACTTGAACCGTAGTAGTTTGTGCTTCTTGAACTTCATCAAGTTCAATCTTGCTCCCACTGTTTCCATCAAGGATAAACTGCTTTTTCAAGAAGGTAGCATGTATAGGGACAAACACCCTATGATCGGTGTAAAAGTAATACCCTAAAGTCTCTTTAGGATATCCCACAAAATTACATTTTACGGATCGAGATTCCAGCTTATCTGGGTCAACTTTCTTGACATAAGCTGGACATCCCCAAATCTTAACGTGTTTAAGACTCAGTGTCCTTTCTTTCCATATCTTATATGGAGTTTGAGGAACAGATTTGGAAGGCACCTTATTCAGTAAATATGCTGAGGTTTTCAATGCATAACCCCACAGGAATACTGGAAGATTCGCATAGCTCATCATGGACCGAACCATGTCTAACAAAGTTCGATTTCTCCTTTCAGATACCCCATTCAACTGTGGAGTATATGGAGGAGTCCACTGGGAGACTATGCCATTTTCTTTGAGATAAGCTAGAAACTCTCCATTCAAGTATTTACCACCTCGATCTGATCGAAGAGTTATAATACTATATTTGGTTTGTTTCTCCACTTCATACTTATATTCTTTGAACTTTTCAAAGGCTTCAGACTTGTGTTTCCTCAAATACACATATCTGAATCTAGATCGATCATCTATGAAAGTAATGAAGTATGAAAATCCACCCATGGCTTGCTTAGACATTGGTCCATATACATCTGTGTGTACCAATTCTAGCAAATCTGCAGCCCTCTCTCCATGTCCACTAAATGGAGATTTAGTCATTTTACCCAATAGACAAGACTCGCATGTAGGATATGATTCAACATCAAAGGTGTCAAGTAACCCTTCCTTATGCAATGTCCGCAGTCTATTTTCACTAATATGACCAAGTCTGCAGTGCCACAAGAAAGTGAGATTTTCATCATCCCTTTTTTCTTTTATTAGTATGTTCAATTTATAGTAAATTATGCTCTACGTCACATACATACAGACCATTATTTAAAATACCACTTCCATAAAGAACGTTATCTCTAAGAATTGAACATTTATTATTCTGAATAACAAACGAAAATCTAGCCAAGTCTAACATGGGAATAGAAATAATATTCCTCACAATCGAGGGAACAAAATAATAATTATTTAAAACAATAGCCTTGCCCGTAGGCATATGTAAATGAAATGATCCTACAGCTTCAGCAGCAACTCTTGCTCCAATTCCCATCTGTAGAATCACCTCTTCTTCTTCAAGAGTCCTACTTCTCCTTAGTCCCTGCAACGAATTGCAAATATGAGAACCACAGGCGGTATCTAATACCCAAGTAAAAATTTGATTTAATGACATATTCAATTCAATCATGAACATACCTGAAACAGAAGCGGTAGTCTCACTACCCTTCTTCTTCTTCAATTATGCAAGATAAACCTTGCAGTTCCTCTTCCAGTGCCCCACTTTGTTACAGTGAAAGCAAACAACTTTGCTCTTGGGGTCTTCAGCTTTTGGTGGAACCGGCCTTTTCTCACCTACTTTCTGCTTCTTAGAAGGGTTTTTCTTCCCTTTTTTAGGATTGGAACCTTCACCAATTAGAAGAACAGAACTCTTCTTAGGGGGAAAATTCGATTTCGCAGTCTTCAACATGTTGTGGAGTTCAGGAAGGCTGACATCCAGCTTATTCATGTGAAAGTTCACAACAAACTGCGAGAATGAACCCGGAAGTGATTGCAAGACAAATTCTTGGTTCAGCTCCCCATCCATGGCAAAACCAAGTTGTCCAAGACGTTCAATCAAATTGATCATCTTAAGTACATGGTCATTCACAGATGATCTCTCAGACATCCTACAACCGAACAGCTCCTTCGATATCTCATATCGAGCTGTCCTTCCTTCCACATCATACAACTCTTGTAGATGCATAAGGATAGTGTGAGCATCCATATGCTCATGTTGCTTCTGTAGCTCAATATTCATGGAAGCTAGCATGATGCATTGAGCAACATTTGCATCATCTATCCACTTACGATACATAACATGTTCATCATTATGTGCATCGCTAGCAGGTTCAGTAGGCTTAGGTGAGTCAAGCACATATTCCAGCTTCTCAACCCTGAGAACAATTCTCAAGTTTCGAAGCCAGTCAGTAAAATTAGGACCAGTCAACTTGTGAGCATCTAGTATACTCCGGAGTGATAGTGCAGAAGACATAATGAATATAGTAAATCTGTAAATGATGAACACATAACAACACTTAGCAAATATTTAATTTCATTTCAAAACACTATATGAATCAGGTCTTTATTCATAAGTGGCTCCCACTAGTTTATCTAATTTATACAACCCCTAAGTGAAAATTAAGCATTCATAATGCTAGTGGGAATAAGGATCCTACATTCCATCACACAACCTCGGCTGTAGCATGAAACGTCATGTGATGTTCAATAGGCAGACAACTCTTGTCAATTACATCTTATGTTATTCCCTAATAAAACTTTAGCCTCTTGAATAATTGAGTCACGGCTGTAGCACGATAGACTCAATATTCTAAGTCAAATCTAACCCAACATTTCGTACAATTGAATCAATCTCCAACGGCCCACGGCTGTAGCATGTAACGACCTTTAGATTCTAATTCAATGTACACAACTTTATGTAATAGACAAGTATTTCTTATTTTGAAATCAAAGCCCTCGGCTGTAGCACAAAATGACAATGATTTAAAAATAAAAATTACTTTCTACCATGTTGGAAGGTTTTGACTGACACAAGCCCGTTGTGTCATTGGCCAATTACTACTTGATATTATTTAATTTTAGAGGGATTATATTATGTTACAATCATAATCATATTATAAAGAGATTCTTCCTTTTAAATTAAATATTTCAAATCAATAATCGATAATCAGATGATTCCCAGATCGGGGGGAGCATTATCAAGAGGCGTCACTAATACCCCTTTCTTACAGATAGATATCTGCTTTTGACAGAATCATCCTTTCTCTCAATATTTAAAATTCATATTTAATTACGTGTTTCATAAACACAAGAATCTCATGATTGTATTCATAATATTATTGTTAAGGAAAGATACGATTCCTATTCTAGATTTTCGAGAGCACGCCTTATATTGATTTAAGTTCACCTAAATCTATCATCGCATGGTAAACATATGCATATATCTCATATATAAAATTAAATAAACAAGTAAATGTAAAGTGCAATAAAGTAAATGTGTTTGGTTATAGCCCCATCCTATGTGATCTTATCAAGCTCATGATAAAGATCAAGGTCAATCTAATATGGTGATGGAAATAAATACAACTACTTATTACATAAGTCTTCTTCTTTGTTTAGACTTCTTGTATGCCTCGTCTTCTTCTTTGTATCACCTCCATTGGATAGCCTTCTTGAGTCTTCAATTACATTACATGATTGAAAGTAAAACTAATCTAATGAACTTATAAGAATAACTCGAGTTACATTCGAGATTTTTGATTACAAAGATTGACGACATGCAAGTCGTATTTAAAACCAAAACCAAAACCATTACACTAAGGTCGAAAGGCCATAACCATCCACCATGCTCATACAACACATAAAAGCATGTTAAAACACATAATCTGATCTTAACATATCATATTATCCATGAACTAATCATAAAAAAAATATGACAAAAATAAAAAAAATCAGAATCAAATCAGAAAAACAAGAATCACTGTTTACGGGCAGTAAACGACGTCAAACACCTTACAGACGAGTGGCTGATAGCTTGAGCTATCAGTTTTGTTCAGACGCTCGTTTACCTATGGAATAGGGTATTCGTTTGCATAAATCGGACACCAGCCCCAGATTTCAGCAAATCTGCAGCAACCAATTCAGAATCCGTATCTAATATGATTCTCATAATTAGAACAAACATAAATCATGTATATATCAGTATATATACAGATTACATAATCATTTTATGATTATACAACTCACATGAATATCATATATTCAAAACCATACATATATAAGCATATTATATCAACATCAAATCATGGTGAATCACGTACATGCTCATATATCGAAAATAGTTAAACACATAAACGAATTAAAACTTTTCGCAAGTAGCTCTGATGCCATTGAAGGGTTTTTAGCACATAAACGCAACGAAAACGTAAATTTAAATCTTAAAAAAACCGAAACCCTCCGCAGGATCCATGCGAAAAATAATATTTAGTTCGTAATTTAGTGTGTTTACCTTAGGAAACTTTACGTTAATGGAAAGATGGAGGTCTTTAATAGCGATCCAAGAACGATGAGCGGAGATCCCTAGCAGCTGATCCTCAAGTGTGAAACACTCCACCGGTATCCATCAAGAGATCAATGTAATGGAGGAGGAAGAGGTTGAGAGAATTAGTTGCCTCCCTCTATTTCTAGGCAAATAGGGTGTATAATAGTATATTTATAGGGAAAATTTTCAGCTGAAAGTTTTCACATAAAATATTATTATTATTAATCCTTTAATTGATTATTCTTATTAACCAATTAACTAATATTTAAAACACCTTTTAATCATTAATCTCTTTTCTAAATACTTTAGAAAAATAATTCTCTCACTTGATTTAATTTCCAAAATTAAATTCTTAATTAATAATATTAAGAACTTTTCTTAATTAATTTATAGTTAATTAAATCTCATTTAATCAATTATTAAATTTTCTAATTAATCATTTATTTTACAAATAAATAATTACCAGCCATTATTAATTAATTCCTCCACCATTAAATTATTCTCTTTTATGGTGTGACCCTGTAGGTTCAATATTAAGCCGGTAGTAGAAATAAATAATATTAAAACTATTTTATCATTATTTATATAAATTCTCTAATTCATTAAATATGATTAATTAATAAATTAATCATATTTATTCTACATCGTGAGGGATACTTCTCAGCATATCGCGACTATCCGGATAATACGAATTCACTGCTTAAAATACCAAGAACCTATTCAGTGAATAGTTACCGTACAATTAATTCCTTTTGCCCTGCAATATCATGATTAAATACAAGGCATGGAACTCGTGTCAAGCCTATCTTATTTAATCACATGCTTTCTCATTCACTATGCTTAGTTCTAATTAATGTGAATTAAGAAACTCCTTTCTAATTTCATTCACTCTGGCCAGAGATTCCTGAACTAGCATAAGTGGATCCGCATTGAACATTCTCTTCCTTCATTGGAAGGGGTAGATCCTTTATTGATCATACACTATCTTCGTGTACAAATTCCTACACCCAGTAGAGCCCTTATTATTGTCCCTAGAGACTAAGAACTAAAGCAAAGTATAGTTCAGTGTACACAAGATGACTATGATGACCTCGAGTCTAAGGATACTTGTACAACTATCACTATGTGAACATCTGCTGACACGTGAGTGAAGTCCATTAGTTGTTCAGCTGTGTGAGTCATGTTCAGTGAACTTATTCTATAATAAGCACCTACATACTAGCTATAGTGTCACCACACAAATGTCTATGAGAACAGACATCCTTCATAAGGAAGCAAGCATAGTATATATCGATCTTTGCGGATAACTAATTACCAGTTAGTAATCCTACGACCAGGAAATATTTAAGTTCAGAGTTATCATCTTTTAGGTCTCATTATTATGATCTCATCATAATCCATAAAAATCTTTACTCTAAACTATGGTATATCTTATTTAAACACTTAAATAGATAAAGCCCGCAATAAAACCAAAACAAGTCTTTTATTAATATCAATGAAATCAAAACAAATTACATAAAAGTTATTCCTAAATCATCATACATGATTGGACTTAGGACACATCTCTTTCATGTTGCAGCACAACACTACATTCCTCCATAAGAGCAACGGTCTCTAAGTCAGCGAGCTTCACTTTCCGAGAGAGAATACCTTTCATGAACTTCGCATAGCTTGGCATTTGTTCAAGAGTTTCAGCGAAAGGTACGTTGATATAAAGTTTCTTGAAAACTTCCAAGAACTTAGTAAACTGCTTATCCAACTTTTGTTTCTGCAGCCTCTTAGGAAAAGGAGTTGGAGGATAGGCCTGTTTTTCCCCGACAATAGCTTTCTTCCTTGGTTCGCCCTCCGCTTCCTTCTGCACATCTTCTTCAGCCACAACTTCACGTTCTGGAACTTGAGATTTTTCGGGATTCACAACCTTCCCAGACTGTAATGTAATTGCCTTAACCTGTTCTTTTGCTTCCCTCTTTCCTGGAACTTCTGTGTCACTAGGGAGTGTTCCAGGTTGACGATTTAACAAGGGATTGGCAATCTGTCTTATTTGATTCTCCAAGGTTTTAATAGAAACCTCCTGGCTCTTGCACATGAGCCTCAACTCCTCCAATTCAGATTTTTCATTAGATTGTGGTAGTTGTTCAAGTTGGAGTTGTTGCCTTGGTGCATATTGCGGTTGTTCAAAACTAAGAGGGTTATATTGCTTTACTGCATATGGCTGATAAGGCTGTTGCACCGCTGATTTTTGCTCCAGCTGAAGTTAGGATGATTGCGATTGTTGGGATGATAAGTGGCTGGAGTTGGTTGTTGAGACCTCTGAAAGTTGCTCACAAACTGAGTTGATTCACTAGAAATAGCACAATGCTCAGTCTCATGTGCACCTGCACAAAGTTCACTAACACTTGTGATCTGATTAACTCCATAATTAGCCAAAGAATCCAATTTTATCGTCAAAACTTGAAGTTGAGCAGCTATAACAGTAGCTATTGTAATATCCGGGATATCGCTTATAATTATTTTATCAATATATGATTATTATATAATTATTATGTGAATTATCTGTTGATTGATATTAATAAATAGATGTATATATGCGATTAATTATGAGTATGTTAATTATATTATTTCTAGAATAAAATATAGATTGTGATATTTTTCAGATAATTTTTGGATCGTTATTTGATTTTATAATGATTTACAGATTTAACAATTATTTTCTGAATAATTACAAAACTATTTTATAAAACCGGGAATCATCCAACCTCAACCGTTTGTACGTATTTACAACCCGAAACTCTTCCGAAAACTCCTTCCTAACCTAATCTGGTAATTCCGGACATTTTCTGTGTTTTAACTTTTTCAATCCGGATTACGGTTTGACCCGTACGCGTCCCGGCGTCCAATTTTCGATACGATAATCATTTTGATATATCAACAAAACCCGTATTCTCGAAAGACAAAATATTATTACAGTATTTTCATATGATGTGTTTTATAAGAAGCTCGGTTTGGATAATTATCCAATACAGGTATTAAAACGGATCCTTTCTGCAGTTACTTAGCGGCTAAATAACTAATTTAACGATCCAACACGATCCAATATTTTATAAATATAAATAGCCTTTTTTTTATTTCATTTTAGTCGTATAATCACAATCACCAGTCAAAACCATTAATTTACAGAGAAAAACCCTTAAAACGTTACGTTCTTAAAAACAAACGCACGAACGAATGCGTTATCGAACTCCGATTCAAACGTGCAATATATCAAAACGAAGCTCTCAAAAATACCTTTCTGAATCAACCATCCATTTTTGTGCAGGAATCAAAGTATTTTTCTTATTTAATTATTTTATTTTGAATTTATTAAAGATTAAATTATGAAAATTTGTTCTTGATGTTGTTGATATGATTTGATGATTCCATCATGTAGATAATATTTTTCTGGTCATTTTGGTATATTATACTTCAAATTTGGAGTTCAATAACATATAGAAATTGATGTTTAATTCTGGAAAATCAAAATTAGGGTTTATGTTCATATAAATATTTTAATTCGAATTGGGGTTTTAATTTCTCTTAATTATGGAGTGATTTCAATTAGGTGGATAGATTGCATATTAATAGAGCTTTAATTTGAGATGTTAAACGCTCGATTTGGTTTTGAAACGAATAATCTAGAGTTTGGCCGGAGAGCTTCGAGTTCGTCCAGAGAGCTTCGAGTTCGTCGGTTTCCATGGCTATTTTGGCTGGCAACGACTACCTCTGGCTTGTTTGGGAGTGTTGTTACTGTGTACGAGTTTCTGGGAAGGTTTAGGATCGATTCTAGACTGAAATCCTGTTAATCTGAGCCGTTTTGGGTGAGAACGGAGATCCGGCGGTTGCTGGTTTCTGCAGAATCGCCGTCGGGTCGGGCGGTGTTGTTCACCGACCCGATCAGTTCTAAACGACCTAGTTACCGACGCGTTTGGTTTAAAACAAAACCCGGTTTCGATCTTAAATTCCCCTAAATCAAAAATCAGAAACTGTTTCTGATTTTTTTTATTTCAACAAATAAATTTAAAATCCTGTTTTAATTCAAAAAAAATCATTTTTAATTCAAAAAATCTATATTTAATTCTCAAAAATTATTTTTAAAATTCAGAAAAATGTTTTTAATTATTTTAAAATAAATCTGATTTATTTTAATTAGTTTTTAATTATTTTAATTAATCGATTAATTAATTATTAATTAATTTTAATTAATTTAATAATTATATTTTATTATTTAAAATTGGTTTAAAAATCCTGAAAAATAGTTTTGTGCTTTAAAATATTATTTAAAATTATTTTCAAGGCTCGGTAATTATTATAAAATTATTTTAAAGTCAGATTCAGGTATTCAAACCCTATTATTTAATTTTTAAAATGATTTAGAGACCCCTTTTAATTCCAAAAAATGTTCAAAAATTCGTAATAAATACCTAGAAAATCATTTTAATCCCGAATCTTCTTTGAATAATTATTTTAATTAAAAATCTTATGTGCTACATGTTATGTGATCTGATTGATGCGTAATATGATTGTACGTATATTGTTTGACTGTTTTATTCATAACTTTCAATCCGTACGTCAGATTTGGGTGAAATGAAGGATAGTTAGAAGCTTGTAATGAATAGAACGAAACGAGAATGAGTATTGATAAGTACATGTAATGTTTAACAGAGGAAGTGAGACGTAGAAAGGGAAATCAAGTGGTTGACGAGTGAAAACCAATTGCAAGTGTTAGTAAAATGAAAGCGAAATGATAAGGCAAGTATCCTTGAACTTTCTTGTACTATAATTGCAAGTATTCTCGAACTCTCTTCGTTATGTTGTAATTATTCCAAAAAGTTCTTATCCTATATTGCAAGTACCTTGAAGTACTTAATCCCTAAACCTTGATTCTCATTGATCTTGAGCCATAAGCCTTATTTTTTGTAAACCAATGATTGTTGAATTCTCAAATACAAACCACACATATACGATACTACTCCACAAATACATATATACCACATACTGATTCTTGATACTGAGTTGCTTGATATACCAACCCTTATGCTTTGTTTAACAGACGACCAATTCTTGTAACCCTTGAACCCCTAGTCTTCTACTTTCTGATTCTTTCCTTGATTGAAAGCCAATTCTTATGATTCCATTATTATACCTTCTTGGAATCTTGAATCACCCTACGCTTCGAGATAAATATTGTTTATAATTCAGCTTATTGATTTACATTATTTATTATATTGTTATTCTGGAATTGGATTGTGTTCAAATATGGACCAGATTCGTGGTCGGACCAGATTCATGGTCATAATAGGCCAATATGTGCCTTGGATTCAGTATATAGAGCAAAGCTGGGAGCCTTGTTCGGGGTTAGTGCGTGACTGATCAGCAGCCTAACCTTGGTTTTTAAAATAAAAGTGAATATCCAATTCTAATCATTGCTTATCAGTAAACTTGATTTCTTATATCATTTCAATTGATCATTATTAATCTCAATTAGTGTCATTATGACTTGCTGAGCTAGTTAGCTCACTATAGCAAATCTGTTTATGTTCTTTTCTATTGAAAAAGGAAACTGGTGGTAGCGAGGATCCCCAGACAAGTGTGCGAGCTAGGTATCCAGGTTGAAATGTAATAAGACTAGCAGATGATGTTTGGATTGGTTGTGTTGATAGTTTGTAATAAAGTTTAAACTTTAATTGTACGATAAATAAGCTGGGATTTGGTACGTTGTAATATAAATAAGGTTAAGTCTTGTGGACATACTTTAAACTGCGTCAATCCATGGAATATGGTAAATAGGGTTATTGCATATATTATTATACTCATAAACAGGTTTAAATATGGTGTGTGTGTGTTGTGGACCCCAAACTTCTGACCCAGGTTTGGAGGGCGTTATAGGTTTGGCATCAGAGCTATGGTTTAAAGTCACTGCCACAAGTTTAGATTGTCGGGAATGGGTAGAGGGTTAAGATTAGATTTAAGAAATAAAGAAATAGAACATAGAGAGGTTGAGTGTAACTAAATAGTAAATTTTAGTATGATTCGTGACGAGATTCGAGATTCTTATTTAACAGCGTAATTTTCAGATAGCGGCGATGGCAGATTCCTTTATCTCAATATCATCTGATTATTCGGAACCTTCAGTCGGAAGACTGTCATCTGATCCGCGTCCTGCTCTTTCACCGGTGTCAGCTATAATACCTGTTGCAATGGTTGCACCACTGCAAGCTATTCCATTTCCTGGAGTGAGACCACCTATTCGATGACCTCCACCTGCTGATTCTGACTCTCCTGGACATTCGGTTGCGGGTGCATCTTTTCAGTTTACTTCACACCCTATCCCATACTATAGGTATGAGGCTCTCCTTTTACAACGAGAAGCCCTGTTGGCACAGATCTAGGAGCTATAACACATTATAAGGACCATAGATGTTGACAGGAATGTGAGGGAGCTTCGGAATGAGATTCAAGTAACTCGAATAATACTTGAGGCCAGACTTCATGGAGCTACTTGTGAGTATGCAGCCCCAGATGCTCTTATAAGATGGGCCAGAGAAGTATTGGAGGATTTGGAGAGGCTTGGTGGGCCAGAATTTCCCTGAAGCTAGACGACAAAGATGACGTGACAGCTAATATATGTATAATAATGTGTAATGTATGCTATCAAACTGTTGGTGGGTATATTAATAAACAAGACTTGCTGAATAATGGTTAAGCCGGTTGTACCTTTGCCTTTAATAAAACATTTCACACTTGTACTACCACACTTTGACATATATATATATATATCAGTACCCTTCATTTCTAGCATTGTCATTTACTTTACTATATCTATTTTATAAACTCTTGTGATACCATGTGCCTTTTCCCCCTAACTGTTTACATTCTATAAAGAAGCATGCAATTTACTTAATTCAACAATTGAAAATATTTTCAAAAAGAGATATTTTATTTTACGAGAAAAATTTTCATAAAAAGGATTTGATTTAAAAGCTAAATGAATTGTTTGATTCTTTACAGAAAATGCCTCCCGGATGAAACAACCATTCGACCAACCAAAATGAAGAAACCAACAACAATAACAACAACACCCAAGACAGTAACAACCAGAATGTCAATCCAGGTCTCATAGACCCAACTGTAGCCCATATTCTTCAGATCTTGGCTCAACAGACAGTCCACTTGACTCAACAATAGCAGAGGCAGACCAACCCTCAACTAACCTTTAAGAATTTTCAGGCGGTGAATCCACCGGAGTTTAAGGGTTCTGTAGACCCCATTGAGGTAAGAGTCCGGTTGAAGGAAATTGAGAAGGCATTTGCCTTAGTCAAGGTAAGAGAGGAGCAGAAGTCTGAATTTGTAAGTTACAATCTGAAGAATGAAGCCACCTACTGGCGGAAAAACTGTTAAGACATTAGAAGGTACAGATGATGTTGCATGGGATAGATTCAAGGAATTGTTTTTGGAGAAGAATTTCCCTTAGTTTGTTCAGGATCAAATGGAATTAAAATTTTTAGAGGTTTAGTAAGGGAATATGTCAGTGGCAGATTATGAAAGTAAGTTTGAGGAATTGTCTAGGTTTGTGCCATCATATGTGGACACTGATAGGAAAAAGGCCAAGAGGTTTCAGCAAGGACTTATGTCAAGGATCCGTGCGAATGTGGCTATATTGGAATTTGACACGTATGCGGGAGTTGTGCAGAAGGCTATGATTGCGGAGACAGAGAGTGAAATATCTCCAGAAAAAGAAGGAAAGTAAGAAAAGGAAGTTTGAAGGGAATGAAGGACAGTTCCAGGCAGGGAAGTTTCCAAATTTCAATCAGAGGAAAGGCAAATTTTGGCCCGGAAGGAATTTTAACAGACAAAATACAGGCAACGGAGGACAAGGTAATCGTCCAGCCACTGGGAACCAACCAACCCAGCAGAGGCCAGCTCTACCAGATTGTCAAGTCTATGGAAAGAAGCATGGAGGAATTTATAATAAGTTATATGTGGTCTGCTATAGATGCAACCAGAGGGGGCACTATTCAAGGGAGTGTCGTAATCAGCCAGCCAGGGAGCTAGTTAATAAGGATCAGCCTATCAGGAATCAAGAAGGCAAAGTTCTAGCAATTGGATATACCTGTTTCAAGTGCAGAAATCCAGGGCACATAGCAAGGGATTGCAAGACACCAGTTCCAGTCAACAATACATTGTGAATCGTGGGAGCTACTCCAACAGTGAATGTACCTCCTAGAGCTAGAGTTTATGACATGTCTGTGAAAGATGCTATCATGGAAACTGATGTTGTGGAAGGTACGCTTACTGTGAATTCTTTTTGTGCTAAACTGCTAGTAGATTCAGAAGTAACTCGATCATTTATTTCTCAAAATTTTGGTGATAAGTTGAATTGCCCAGTTGAATTATTAAGTGAGATTATGACGGTAGAATTAGCAAATCAGGATCGTGTATCTGTGAACCAAGTGTGTAAGAACTGTGAGATTGAGATTTCTGGCAATAAGTTTGACGCTGATTTGATACCATTTCTAGCTATCTAAGCACGATGCTCAGATAGACTGTCGTAACAAGAAGGTAACTTTTAAGATGTCAGACGAGAAAGCGGTAACATTTAAAGGTCAGAAGCAAGCAAAGAAGTTCTTGACGATGATTCAAGCTAAGAAACTATTACGACAAGGATGCGAGCATTTCATTGCCTATGTGATAGAAAAAAGTCAGGAGCCAGCAAAACTGGAAGATATTCCTGTGGTAAATAAATTTCCAGACGTATTTCCAGAAGAATTACCAGGACTTCCTCCAGATAGGGAAATTGAGTTTGCGATTGACTTAGCACCTGAAAGTGAACCAGTATCCAAAGCTCCATACAGAATGGTGCCTGTTGAAATGAAAGAATTGGCAAAGGAATTGCAGGAATTTTTGGAAAAAGGAGTGATTCGACCTATTGTATCCCCATGGGGTGCACCGGTACTCTTTGTTAAGAAGAAAGCGGAAGCATGAGGTTATGCATCGACTATCGAGAACTCAATAAGCTTACAATCAATAGTAAGTATTTGTTACCTCAAATCGATGATTTATTTGATCAGCTGAAAGGAGCTAAGTATTTTTCTAAGATTGATTTGATATCCGGATATCACCAATTGAAGATCAAGCCTGAAGACATACCAAAGACAGCTTTCAGAACAAGGTATGGTCATTATGAATTTTTAGTAATGTCTTTTGGATTGACCAATTCCCCAACAACATTTATGGACTTGATGAACAGAATTTTTAAAGAATATTTGGACAAGTTTGTAATTGTGTTTATCGATGATATTTTGGTCTACTCAAAGTCAACGGAAGATCATGCGGAGCATCTAAGGATATCTTTGGAAATTTTAAGAAAGAAGAAATTGTATGCAAAGTTTTCAAAGTGTGAGTTTTGGTTACAAGAAGTTCAATTCTTTGGACATGTGGTAAGTCATGAAGGAATCAAAGTGGACCCAGCAAAGATTGAAGCTGTTATGAATTGGGAAAGGTCAAGAACACCAACATAAATGAGAAGTTTCTTGGGATTAGCGGGATATTATCGAAGATTTGTCCAAGATTTCTCAAATATTGCGATGCCTTTGACGAAGCTTACCAGGAAAAGTGAGAAGTTCATATGGAATGAGAAGTGTGAAGAAAGTTTTCAGGAATTGAAGAGGAGATTGATCACAACACATGTTTTGTCACTTCCAAATGATCAAGGAAAGTTTGTAATCTATAGTGATGCTTCTCATAAGGGATTAGGTTGTGTTTTGATGCAGCATGATAAAGTTATTGCATATGCGTCGAGAGAACTAAAACTTCATGAGCAGAAGTATCCTACTCATGACTCGAAACTAGCGACAATAGTATTCGCTTTAAAGATTTGGAGACATTATCTATATGGAGAAAAATACGAGATCTATACGGATCACAAAAGTTTAAAGTACATATTCACGTAACAGGAACTCAACATGAGACATAGAAGATGGTTGGAGCTGATCAAAGACTATGACTGCACGATTAATTATCATCCAAGAAAAGTGAACATAGTAGTGGACGCATTAAGAAGAAAGGAAAGACGGAACGTGTTAACAATACCAGAAGAATTATACAAGGAATTTCATAAATTGGAATTAGAAGTCAAGATTTGTAAGCCTAATGAAGCAATGATGTATAGTATGACGTTTCAGCCAGAATTTCTAGAAAAGATAAAGAAATATCAAGAGGAAATAATGGATCAGGATATCAATCGTTTGGTTGGAGAAGAATTATGCACTCAGAAAGATGATCAAGGTATTCTAAGATTTTTTGCCAGAATTTGGATTCCACCAGTTGCAGAATTGAAGAATGAAATTCTAAAAGAGGCTCACAACTCAAGGTATTCAATCCATCCCGGAAGTACCATGATGTAAAGAGATTTGAAAGAGAATTATTGGTGGCCAGACATGAAAAGAGAAATTGCGGAATGGGTTAGCAAATGTTACACGTGTCAAAGAGTTAAAGGAGAGCACCAAAGACCAAGTGGATTATTACAACCATTAGAGATTCTAGAGTGGAAATGGTAGCACATTGTTATGGATTTCATAGTCGGATTACCAAGAACGAAAGCGAACCATGATGCTATTTGGGTCATAATAGATAGACTAACCAAATCAGCTCATTTCTTGCCCATTAATAAAAGATTCTTATTGGAAAAATTGGTTTACATATACTTGAAGGAGATAGTAGTCCGTCATGGAGTCCCTCTGTCTATTGTATCTGATCGAGATCCACGATTCAATTAGAGATTCTGGAGAAGTTTTCAAGAATGCTTGGGAACCAGATTAAATATGAGTACGACTTATCATCCGCAGACGGACGACCAGAGCGAGAGAATAATCCAGACTATTGAAGATATGCTACGTGTTTGTGCCATTGATTTCAAAGGAAATTGGGACGAGCATTTGCCCTTAGTGGAATTTGCTTACAATAAAAGTTATCATGCCAGTATTGGAATGCCTCCCTATGAAGCTCTTTATGGACGCAAATGTCGATCACCAGTATATTGGAAAGAAGTTAGAGAACGTAAGATACTTGGACCCGAGTTGGTGCAACAGACAAAAGAAGTTGTGGAAGTCATCCAGAAAAGGTTAATAGCAGCACAAGATCTTCAAAAAAAATACGCAGATCAATCAAGAAAAGATATGGAATTTGAAGATGGAGATCTAGTGTTACTAAAAGTGTCACAGTGGAAAGGATTGACTAGATTTGGAAAGAAAGGAAAGTCGAGTCCTAGATACGTTGGACCTTTTGAAATTATGAAACGTATCGGCAAGGTAGCTTAGGAATTGGCGTTACCCCCGTATATGGAGCATATTCATAATGTATTTCATGTATCAATGCTTAAGAAGTATAATCCAGATTCTAGGCATGTAATCTAATATGAGCCAATAGAACTTCAGGCAGACTTATCGTATGTAGAGAATCCAATAGAGGTTTTAGAAAAGAGAGAAAAGATATTAAGAAATAAAGTTGCAAATTTAGTAAGAGTATTGTGGAGAAACCTAAAGCTTGAAGAGTCAACCTGGGAATTAGAAAGTGATATGCGAGAAAAGTACCCTCAATTGTTTACTTAGCAGATTCTGAGGACGGAATCCTTTTAAGGGGGGAAGGATGTAATATTTGGGATATCGCTTATAATTATTTTATCAATAAATGATTATTATGTGAATTATCGGTTGATTGATATTGATAAATAGATGTATATATGTGATTAAATGTGAGTATGTTAATTATATTATGTCCAGAATATAGATGACTGTGATATTTTTCCGATAAATTTTGGATCGTTATTTGATTTTATAATGATTTACGATTTAACAATTATTTTTTGAATAATTACAAAACTATTTTATAAAACCGGGAATCATCCAACCTCAACCGTTTGTATGTTTTTACAACCCGAAACTCTTCTTAAAACTCCTTTCTAACCTAATCTGGTAATTCCGGACATTTTTCGTGTTTTAACTTTTTCAATCCGGATAACGGTTTGACCGGTACGCGTCCCTACGTATAATTTTCGATACAATAATCATTTCGATATATCAACAAAACCCGTATTATCGAAAGATGGAATATTAATACATTATTTTCATATGAAGTGTTTTATAAGAAGCCCGGTTTGGATAATTATCCAATACAGGTATTAAAATGGATCGTTTCTGCAGTTACGTAACAGCTAAACAACTATTTAACGATCCAATACGATCCAACATGATCCAATATTTTATAAATATAAATAGCCATTTTATTATTTCATTTTAGTCGTATAATCACAATCAGTCAGTCAAAACCATTAATTTTCAGAGAAAAACCAATAAAACATTACGTTCTTGAAAATCAAATGCACGAACGAAGGCGTTATCGAACTCCGATTCAAGCTAGCAATATATCAAAACGAAGCTCTCAAAAATACCTTTCTGAATCAACCATCCATTTTTGTGCAGGAATCAAGGTATTTTTCTTATTTAATTGTTTTATTACGAATTTATTAAAGATTAAATTATGAAAATTTGTTCTTGATGTTGTTGATATGATTTGATGATTCCATCATGTAGATAATATTTTTCTGGTCATTTTGGTATATTATACTTCAAATTTGGTGTTCAATAACATATAGAAATTGATGTTTAATTTTGGAAAATCAAAATTAGGGTTTATGTTCTTATAAATATTTTAATTCGAATTGGGATTTTAATTTCTGTTAATTATGTAGTGATTTCAATTACGTGGATAGATTGCATATTAATAGAGCTTTAATTTGAGATGTTAAACGCTCAATTTGGTTTTGAAACGAATAATCTGGAGTTTGGCCGGAGAGCTTCGAGTTCGTCGGTTTCCATGGCTATTTTGGCCGGAAACGACGACCCCTGGCTCGTTTGGGAGTATTGTTACTGCGTATGAGTTTCTGGGAAGGTTTAGGATCGATTCTAGACTGAAATCCTGTTAATATGAGCCGTTTCGGGTCAGAACGGAGCTTCGGCGGTTGCCGGTTTCTGCAGAATCACCGGCGGGTCGGGCGGTGTTCTTTCGATCTTAAATTCCCTTAAATCAAAAATCAGAAACCGTTTCTGATTTCTTTATTTCAAAAAAATATATTAAAATCCTGTTTTAATTCAAAAACATTCATTTTTAAATCTAAAAATCTATATTTAATTCTCGAAAATTATTTTTAAAATTCAGAAATATGTTTTTAATTATTTAAAAATAAATCTGATTTATTTTAATTAATTTTAATTAGTTTTTAATTATTTTAATTAATCGATTAATTTAATATTAATTGATTAATTAATTTAATTAATTATTAATTAATTAATTTAGTAATTAGATTTAATTATTTAAAATTAATTTAAAAATCCTGAAAAATATTTTCGAGTTTTAAAATATTATTTAAAATCATTTTCAAGGCTCGATAATTATTATAAAATTATTTTAAAGTCAGATTCGGGTGTTCAAACCCTGTTATTAAATTTTAAAATGATTAGGAGACCCGTTTTAATTCCGAAAAATGTTCAAAAATTCGTAATAAATACCTGGAAAATTATTTTAATCCCGAATCTTCTTTGAATAATTATTTTAAGTGAATATCTTACGTGCTACGTATTATATGTGATCTGATTGGTGCCTAATATGATTGTACGTATATTGTTTTACTATTTTATTTATAACTTTCAATCCGTACGTCGGATTTAGGTGAAACGAAGGGTAGATAGAAGCTTGTAACGAATAGAACGAAATGAGAATGACTATTGATAAGTACATGTGATGTTTAACAGAGAAAGCGAGACGTAGAAAGTGAAAGCAAGTGGTTGATGAGTGAAAACCAATTGCAAGTGTTAGTAAAGTGAAAGCGAATTGATAAGGCAAGTATCCTGAACTTTCTTGTAATATAATTGCAAGTATTCTCGAACTCTCTTTGTTATGTTGCAATTATTCCAAACAGTTCTTATCATGTATTACAAGTACCTTGAAGTACTTAATCCTTAAACCTTGATTCTCATTGATCTTGAGCCATAAGCCTTATTCTTTATAAACCAATGATTGTTGTATTCTTAAATACAAACCAAACATATACGGTACTACTCCACAAATACATATATAACATATACTGATTCTTGATACTGATTTGCTTAATATACCAACCCTTATGCTTTATTTAAGAGAAGACCAATTCTTGTAACCCTTGAACCCCTGGTCTTCTACTTTCTGATTCTTTCTTTGATTGAAAACCAATTCTTATAATTCCATTATTATACCTTCTTGGAATCTTGAATCACCCTACGCTTTGAGATAAATGTTGTTTATAATTCACCTTATTGATTTACATTGTTTATCATATCGTTATTCTGGAATTAGATTGTTTGCAAATATGGACCAGATTCGTGGGCGGACCAGATTCGTGGTCATAATAGGACAATATGTGCCTTGGATCTAGTATAGAGAGCAAAGCTTGGAGCCTGGCTCGGGGTTAGTGCGTGGTTGATCAGTAGCCTAACCTTGATTTTTAAAATAAAAGTGAATACCCAATTCTAATCATTGCTTATCAGTAAACTTGATTTCTTAAATCATTTCAATTGATCATTGTTAATCTCAGTTACTGTCATTATGACTTGTTGAGCTAGTTAGCTCACTCTTTTAAATCTGTTTATATTCTTTTTCAGTTAAAAAGGAAACTGGTGTTGGCGAGGATCCCCAGACAAGTGTGCGAGCTAGGTATCCAGGTTGAAATGGAATAGACTAGAAGATGATGTTTGGCTTGGTTGTGATGATAGTTTGTAATAAAGTTTAAACTTCAGTTGTACGATAAATAAGCTGGGATTTGGTACGTTGTAATGTAAATAAGGTTAAGGCTTGTGGACATATTTTAAACTGTGTCGATCCGTGGAATATGGTAAGTAGGGTCATTGCATATATATTATTATACTCATAAACAAGTTTAAATATGGTGTGTGTGTGTGTGTGTGTTGTGGACCCTAAACTTCTGACCCAGGTTTGGAGGGCGTTACAACTGTATCCACTTCCATAACTCCTGCTACCTTGCCTTGAGGCATTATCTGAGTTGGATTCTGGTATTCATTAGCAGCCATTAGCTCAATCAACTCATAAGCTTCATCGTAGCTTTTGGCCCATAAAGCTCCACCTGATGCTGCATCGAGCATGGGTCTAGACTGTGTTCCCAAACCATTGTAGAAGCAATTTATGATCATCCAATCAGGCATTCCATGGTGAGGACACTTCCTAAGCATCTCTTTGTAGTGATCCCAAGCCTCACACAAAGATTCTCCAGATTGCTGTGCAAACTGAGTAAGAGCATTCCTGATTGCAGCTGTCTTCGCCATAGGGAAGAATTTAGTGAGAAACTTTTGAGCAAGATCCTCCCATTTGGTGATGAAACCTGCTGGTAGAGAATGTAACCAGCACTCAGCCTTATCCCTCAGAGAGAATGGGTAAAGCCTCATCTTAATAGCATCTTCAGAAACTCCATTGAACTTGAAAGTATTACAGATCTCGATGAAATCCCTGATGTGCATGTTGGGATCTTCTATAGGAGAACCCCCAAACTAAACTGAATTCTGTATCATCTTAATCGTGCTCAACTTGATCTCAAAGGTGTTGGCTGAGATGGCTGGTCTGATAATGTTAGACTGAATATCATTGATCTTAGGCGGAGAATAGTCCATCAAAGCCTTCGGATTCACTGCTTGATCTCCCATTGCAATGAGTGCTTCTTCCTCAACTTTCTCAAATTCTAATTCAAACTCTTCCTCCTTTTGATCCAGTATTTTACGAGATCGAGAACGCGTTTGCATAAAAACACTCTAGAGGACCCTGAAATACAACAAGTACCCAAGTAAGTAAAAATATCCGAGTCAGTGAACTTTAACAACCACTGATGACAAACACATAAACAAAAAATTAACACCGAGTGCCTGGCAATGGTGCCAAAAACTTGTTAGGATGAAAACACGCGCTAAAATTCACGCAAGTATACTCTTTCGCAAGTAATATAGAATTCTTTCTAGTTCGTTCCCACAGAGACTCTTTTGGTTAACTTAAGATTTATGCACTTATGCACCAATGATATGGCTATTGTTCAATGCTAAGACGAATAACAATTTGAGATATTTTATAACTAAGAATTAACTAACATGCAATTAACTAAGAGATTAAAAGGGTTGAATTACTTATATGAGACAAACATGGGATTCTAACTTTATTACTACTTCATTTAAAGTCATTGTTCTTAACCTTAGCATGCAATGGTGATGACAACTAATCAGATGACACAAAACTAGTAAACGCCAACTTTCGTTGCATGAATACCCTACTACCAGACATTCACAAAGGAGATAGAAGTTGAATAGACACCAAGTATGTTGAGACCCCTATACGTCTATAAAATTTGATAACATAAAGGTTTAATGAATAAGTTATCTATCATGATTACATAGGGCAAGTAAGATGGTTAAAATTACCTACGAATTATGCATAACAAATACATGAACCTATGCTAGCATGGCAAGTTATAAATCTCTAAATTTATTGTCGTTTCAATGGAGATTAACATGCTATCTTATATGTTCGCGACGCACATAAGATGAATCAGCACAACCAATACTAGGATATCATACAATCACCACACACTAAGATATCGAAACAAATTAACTATAGAAATCCATAAGTAAATCCGCTCTAACCCCACGATAACGATTAGTTCATAACCGAACTCATCATCACTTTGGGTTCAATTGAAAGCATGATAATAAACATGGTCTTTATAAACTGAATAAAACCATAAAGTACGTAATCCAGAGTAATAGGTTCAACAATAAAAAAAATGAGCATCCAAGATTATAACTCAATTAGAGAATCACAAGTAAAACAAGCTATTCTTCTCCTTCATTGGATTTGTGCTACTAGGTCTTCTTTTTGTCTTCTCCTTAGGCTCTGTTATGAAAATGTCTTTAGATAGTCTTTATATAGCAACCCATTCATAATAGAAGTCCATAAAATCCATCTTCTAATCAATTCAGGATTCCGGATTTCGACCCCAGCGCGGGCGCGCTGTACTTCTGTCCAACCGGTGCGACCGCGCTGACCCGGGCGCGCGCTAACACAGAGCGGGCATGCTAAGCCTCTGGAAAAAATTCAAACTTCTGTTTTATTGTCTGGTTTTTGATGGCGATCAACATGCAATCATCCGAGGCACCTTCCTAACACTAATTTAGCACCAAAACAATGCTAAATCTCCTTCTTCCTTCAGCTATGCCCTAAAATGCAAAACACTACAAAAACATATCAAAAACACAAACAAATCGAGTACAAAACACCAATTCAAGCCTTTACGAAGCGTTATAAGTGGATATAAATGCCATTTAACAACAGGGTCGGGTCGAATTTCGGGTCAAGAATCAAACCGTGATTTTGAGCAACTCTGAGCACCAAATTTGTTGATGTGAGTACTCAAATCGATCCCCTCGATCTGTTATTTCAGTTTCTGGTATTAATTTCATGTTTTGATTCGTTATTTTTCAATTTTAATTTCTAGGGTTTATGTTCGAATTAACGCTTTTTAATTCTAGGGTTATTTGACTGATTTGATGATTGATATAGCTTTGTTTGAATGTTCACAGTCGATTTATGCTAGTTAATTCATCAAACGATTCATGTATGAGTGAATTCGATTATTAGGGTTTATGCTAATTTTTGATTTATACGTTTTTGATTTTGAGTTATATGAGGCTGATTAGAGGTTAGGGCTTTGATTGTATAGTTCATAAGTTTTGATTTGAGATATAGAACGTGGAGTTTCATGTACAGATGAGTGAAATCGATGTTTTTTGGCCGGAGTTTGATCCAGTTTGATCGGAGGTTACGATTTCGGGATGATTCTGGTGATTGAATGGTTGATTTAAGTTGATGAACTGATTTAGAACTGATTCCAGCTGAAAAACGAACCAAACGGTTACGTTTTAGGCCAGAAAATGGCTGGCCAGAATCTGTTTCGGTCGCTGGATTCTGGGCAAAATCCGTCCATGTTCTTCATGACCCGGATTTTGACACGTTTGACCCGTTAGTTTAACCCGATTTTGATCCGTATTGTCAGAAGTTCATTTTCTGACAAATGTTTCTAGGTTTTTATTTTTATTATATTTTTATAAATTATAAAAATCAGTTTTATTTATTTTATAAATTAATTAATTAATTTTATTTATTTATTTATTTTATAAATAAATCTAAAATATTTTTTTTTAAAATTGCAATTATATTTCTTTAATTAATTAGTTTTTATTTATTTATTATTAATTATTTAAAAATGATTAATTATTTTGATAATTAATCAATTTAATTTCAATAAATTCATTTTGATTCCAAAAATTATGAAAAAATCATTTTTAATTTTGGTTTTTCCTAAATAATTATTTAAAAAATGTTTTTGAGGTTCAATTATTTTAGATAATTAATTATATGGAATAATAAATTGATTTACCCTTATTTATTGAATAATAATTGAACCGTTTATCCAATTTAAACGAAATGAGAGCCCTTTAACTCGGAAAAATGATCTGTTTTTATTAAAAATAGTTTCACACCTTAATTTTTTTGGAAACGAATCGTCTTCCGATATTTATTTACTTATAGACCCTATTACTTAGAGAGACGAGTTCAATAAATTCCGTAAATTAGGAAACGGGCCAGAAGTTGTTCGATAATGCGAATATTGATCCGGTTTCGATTCTAAAAATATTTTTAAACCTAATATGACTATGTGAATTATATGATATGTGAATTATGTGGTTATTTGAGTCCAACTTGTTAGTAATTGATATACAAGTCAATCGTAAGCATACGAGTAGACGATAAGGGCTACGTGAAGTCGGTTTGAGACGTGATTGAGATACGTGTCGACTAAATAAATATCTTTCTTTGATAGAGATAAAGCCAACAAGGCGGATCAAGCCAGTGTTCGAGAGAGGTGATATAGTTGCAGTACATCGCGTAACAGGCAAGTTTTTCCCCTATTCTAAATTCAGATTAGTGAACCGTCTTCTTCTATTCATATTTTCAACTCGAGACAAACATTAATGATTCCTGTTCACATACACTGATACATAATTATTGTTTTTTATTTATGTTTTATTTCGATTCCTGATTTCTCTTGATACACTGAATACCCTGTTCATATTCCAATAGATTATACATATATATCCTGATACATTTTTGATATTGGGATACATCAAAGCATACTGATTATTCTGGATGCTCATTTGTGGACTGGATGGTGACGTTAAGGACCAGCTATAAATTGGATCCTATGGACCGGGAATAAATCGGACCCATGTTATGGGTCGTAGAGCCTGGGTACCTGAATGGATCTATACATAGAGGTATAGATCTGCATTGTATCCTAACTGATCAGCATGATATAGGTGTGAACTTGTGTCCGGTCTAGTTTATTGATATTCTCCAACAGTGGCCTTCATTATTTACTTACAGGGTTACATCTTTACAGATACAGCCAGATTACAGTTTTATTTAGTATAATTATGAATTTTTTTTGTATATTACGGACTTTATAACGACTCGTATATTTGCTATTATTTTTATTAATATTTTAAAGTATAATAATTGAATAAATAATTAAATAAAATATGTGTATTGGTTTTGGCAGCAGTGTGTTGATTTTTATTATATGTCTGTGATTTATTGGTAAGTAGGTTGTAATTTTTGTGATTTATTATTGAGTTAAATAATTTTGTTACACTTTTAAAAGTAATTTTATTATAATTTTAATTACATAAATATCCGGATTGCCTCTAAAATTGGTTTTAAAAATTTTATAATCTTAATAATTATTTTTGGGATTTTATAAAATTGAGAAATCAATATTTTATTAATTATTTACCTTTAAATGATTTTCAGATTGTGTTTATTTGTAAAATCCATATTTAAATCCAGAATTCTTCAAAAAATCATGAAACTCATATTTTATTAAGTTTATAATATTCTGGGAATTTTAAAATTATTTTGGAAATTTTCGGGATTAATTTCACCCGCGCGTTGTTTCGTTTAATTGTTAAAAGCGGGTATAAACTGCATTTTAGAAATTGTTTTAAAATTATAAAAATAACGTTTTTATTTACTTCAGGATATTTCTAATATTTTAGAACTTGTTTGGTAACTTTTCGACTCATTTTCAACCGCAACTTTGTTCGAGAAATTACTCAATTCGAGATAAAATTTGGGCCTCGATAATTTCAGGGACACGTGTTAAAATCTTATAAAAGAAATTGACACGCATCCATTGTACTTGATACGTGTTGGTTGCAGCTTAATTCACAAACACACTCACACACACCAAGCATCACATAGTCTTGTCTCTCTCTCTCTCTCTTTGGTCTCGTATCTCTCTCATTTCTCTCCTCCCTCCCCGGTTTTCTCCCTTTCTTGTTTCCAGTCACCGCCATTCTCCGGTTTGGCTTGGTTCTGTTGCTATGTAATTGATATATATATATATATATGTGTATGTGTGTGTGTGTGTATTCGCATATATGTGTGTGTAGATGTACTGTTGTGTATGTGCTTAGTCTGTGTGTGTTATTGCCGGTGTTTTTTCTGCCAGTGGTTTACCTGTTTTCCGATTTTTGTGCGGCTGTTCTGTTTCTTGTTCCTGTTGCTGCGCGTGTGGCACTTGTGGTCTGGATTTTTTTTTAATATTATTTATTAATCTCTGTAGGAATTTATTCGAGTAATATTCGTGATAAAAATATATTTTTCGTCGGGGAAAAATGATTTTTATTAATCGATGAAATTTGTTTGGAAACCCGAAAAATTTCTCGGGCACCAATAATTTTGCCGCCGTACCGCGATGACTTTTTACGAGCGGACGGTGGGCGGTGATGAATTTATTATGAGTCCTGAATTTTATAAATAAAATGATTTGTATAAAATGTTTTCGAAAATAAATAGAATAAATTGTATAACTGGTCACATATATATGTGACTTTGGAATTTTGGGAATTGTGTTGCGAATTGTGGATTGTGTTTAGTTGTGAATATTGGCGTCGATTGTAATCGACGGGTAGGCTTATAAACAAAAGAGTTGCCGCCAAAATTTTAAAAAAAAATATTTTAAATACGAGAAAACATACTTTAATATATAAAATGTTTTATCCTTATGTGAATAAAGATTACGTGATTATGTGTATAATTATTATACGAGTCGGGTTATCAAATTGGGTTATTAGGGTTCGAGGATATCAAGCATCTCGGTATAAACATCCAAAACGTCACTCCAATTACCAGATAATTCACTAAAATTCACATAAAATCACATAAACAATTCCAAATAATAATAATAATAATATTTGAAAATATGGGATATTACAATCTACCCCTTATAAGGATTCCGTCATCGGAATCAGCAGAAGAGAGCACTAGGGATTTTCTAGCCAACTTTCCATTCTTGCATACGCAACTTTTTTTTCCAGAATTTCCAATGACACTGCAATTCCTTATACCAAATAGTTACCACGAGAGCTTCACTCTGCAACATTGCTCCATCCACATCTTTTGACCAATTCCTCAATAGAATCGCTTTTACTGATCGTGAGAAAGAAGAATAGAGAGAAAGATAGAGAGAAAGAAAAGAAAGAGATAGATAGAGAAAGAAGTAAAGAAACAGATCGAGTTCGTTATACGCCACTGATATTCTAATCGCATTGCAATCCACTGTTGCTATTGGTAATCCCATCACATAACCCTGCTTTGACTTGACCCAGATAACTCAGTTTAACTTGGTTGGCATACCTCCGAATATTTGAGAGAATAAAATAATGGAATTTCAAAGAGAAAAGAATTTCATATCAAAACGGAATAAAAATCTGAATTTGAGAAAAAGTAATTTTAAAATAAAAGAATAATTAAGAGATCAATATGATCAAGTGAACTTGGTATTGCGTGTCTAAATTAAGACACTACTAAAGGTTGTTAAGAATAGTCACAACACACACAAGTGATGGCGTCCCATCCAACTCCTATTACCAAGACAGGTATACCTTGTGTCCCCTATAGATAAGGTTGTTCATCTCAGTCAGAGTAAAAGAATATGAAAGGAATTCAAAATAAGATGAATAAAACTGAAAGGATTTCAAAGTTGATATTTCTGAAGAAAAGGAAATCCAGAGAACAAAATTCTGGCACAAAATGAGCAAGTGGTGTCACATCACCAAGAAACTATCCACCAAATAAGAAAAGTGGAAGTTAAATTTCACAACTTGACAGAGCTATCAAAACTTGAAAATAGGTTTCATGACAGTCTCTGGCACATTATATGATTGAAAATGAGTGGTTAGGGAATATATCATTTAACAGGTTCCTCTTTTTGAGAGATGACAAAATGAGTTATAGAAAGAGAAGGTATTGCCAAGGTCTCAATACTTATCTCCAATTTGAACTCTCCAGTTGACTCGCCATCTGATTCTAGACACTTCTTCACATTCCCAAGATATCGATAATCTTCATCGTCATCAAATCGTAGTAGCCTCGAAAAATTTCACAATAGAAGTTTGCAGCTTCCCGGAGTTCCATCCAGCTGAACACAACCATCTCGAACGAATGCGCCTATTTTAACTTATTCGTTGGTACTATGTCCAATAGTCCAACAGGAACTCGATATGAGCTCAAACGTCCTCACATAGCTATACACACTCCTAAACACTCTCATTTTTAGTTTACTATAAACTCAGCTCTAATACCAACCTGTAACACCCCCAAATCCGGGGTCAGAGGATTTGGTCATCACTATAAAACTTTAATCTAAATTAACCCGTTTAATCAATAATTAAATGCCTGTGGTGTTGGATTTTAATCACAGCGGAGGCATGGTAAAACACTTTTACACATACAAAATCCAAATAAAAGCATATAAATCGTGGTAAAAACATATGGATCGATTACTAACCTTTAATAGCGATCCAAAAGGCAACGATCGGAGATCCTTAGCAGCTGCTCCTCAAACGTGAAGCACTCCACCGGTATCCACCAAGAAAACGACGTTAAGGAGGAGGAGGAGGTGGAGAGAATTAGGTTTTATAAAATTTTGGGGTTAGAATAAAATAGGATTTATAATAGTATATTTATAGGCAAAATTTTCAGCTGAAATTTTCCCATAAATATTATTATTATTATCCCATTTATTATTCTCATTAATAATTAAAACACCTTTTAATTATTAATCCTTTTTCTAAACACTTTAGAAATAATTCTCTCTCTTGATTTAATTTCAAAAAAATTAAATCCTTAATTAATAATATTAAGAACTTTTCTTCATTAATTTATAATCAATTAAATCTCATTTAATCAATTATTAAATTTGCCAATTAATTATTTATTTCGCAAATAAATAATTATTAGCCATTATTAATTAATTCCTCCACCATTAAATCATTCTCTTTTTATGGTGTGACCCTGTAGGTTCAATATTAAGCCGGTAGTAGAAATAAATAATAATAAAACTATTTTATCATTATTTATATAAATTCTCTAATTTATTAAATATGATTAATTAATTAATCACATTTATTCTACATCGTGAGGGATACTTCTCAGCATATCGCGACTATCCGGATAATATGAATTCACTGCTTAGAATACCAAGAACCTATTCAATGAATAGTTACCGTACAATAAACTCCTTCTACCCTACAATGTCCTGATTAAATATAAGGCATGGATCTCGTGTCAAGCCTATCTAATTTAATCACTTGCTTACCATTTACTATGCTTAGTTCTATGCAAATTAGAAACTCCTTTCTAATTTCATTCACTCTGGCCAGAGATTCCTGAACTAGCATAAGTGGATCAGCCTTGAACATTCGCTTCCTTCACTGGAAGGGGTAGATCCTTTATTGATCATACACTATCTTCGTGTACAAATTACTATACCCAGTAGAGCCCTAATAATTGTCCCTGGAGACTAAGAACTAAACCAAAGCATAGTTCAGTGTACACAAGATGACTATGATGACCTCAAGTCTAAGGATACTTGTACAACTATCACTATGTGAACAACTGCTGACACGTGAGTGAACTCCATCAGTTGTTCAGCTCGGCGAGTCATGTTCAGTGAACTTATTCTATAATAAGCACCTACATACTAGATATAGTGTCACCAGACAAATATCTATGAGAACAGATATCCTTCATAATGAAGCAAGCATAGTATGTACCGATCTTTGCGGATTATTAATTACCAGTTAGTAATCCTATGACCAGGAACTATTTAAGTTTAGAGTTATCATCTTTTAGGTCTCACTATTATGATCTCATAATAATCCATAAAAAGCTTTACTCTAAACTATGGTATATCATATTTAAACACTTAAATAGATAAATCCCGTAATAAAAACAAAACTAGTCTTTTATTAATATCAATAAAATCAAAACAGATTACACAGGAAGTTATTCCTAAATCCTAATACATGATTGGACTTAGGACATATTCCTTTTAATCTCCCACTTGTACTAAAGCCAATCACTCTGGTATCTAATACCCATCTAGTTTTTATGACGATCAAAGTGACTTTCAGAAAGTAACTTTGTGAGTGGGTCTGCTATGTTGTTATGTGTGTCAATTCTATTTTAATACAACACAAGAAATGTTATCGCGCTCTCACTAACCCTTTTGTAGACACATGGTTCATCTACGTTTTTCATAAAACCAAACTCTTTGATTGTCTCATCAAAATGGATGTTCCATCTACGAGAAGCTTGCTTTAAACCACATATGGTTCGCAGCAACTTACACACTAGGTTTTCATTTCCCTTGGAAAGAAAACCATCTGGCCATTTGCCAGATTTCATAGTCGTAGTAAGCAGCAATCGCAAGCAAAATCCGAACTGATTTTAACAGGGCTACAGGTAAAAGGTTTCATCAAAGTCAATCCATTGCCTTTGTTTGAATCCTTTTGCCACAAGCCTGGCCTTATAGGTCTCCACCTGGCCATCTGCTCTAATCATTCTTTCGTATACCGTATACATAGATTCCATTCCAGATTTCATGGCACTATTCTGAGTCAACACTACTCATAGCCTCATTATAGGTCACAGGGTCGTCATCATCAATGATCGACAACTCATTGTTATTCTTAATGACAAGGCCATATTACCTCTCAGGTTGGCGAGACACTCTCCCTGTTCTATGAATGGGCTGTTCCACAAAAGGTTGTTCAGTCAGAACAGGTGTTTCCACTTGATCCGTAGTAGTTTATGTTTCTTGAACTTCATCAAGTTCAATTTTGCTCCCACTGTTTCCTTCAAGGATAAACTCCTTTTCCAAGAAGGTAGCATGTCTGGAGATAAACACCCGATGATCGGTGTAAAAGTAATACCCTAAAGTCTCTTTAGGATATCCCACAAAACTACATTTTATGGATCGATATTCCAGCTTATCTGGGTCAACTTATTTGACATAAGCTGGACATCCCCAAATCTTAACGTGTTTAAGACTCAGTTTCCTTTCTTTCCATATCTCATACGGAGTTTGAGGAACAGATTTGGAAGGCACCTTATTCAGTAAATATGCTGAGGTTTCCTATGTGGACTGGAAGATTTGCATAGCTCATCATGGACCGAACTATGTCTAACAAAGTTCGATTTCTCCTTTCAGATACCAATATGGAGGCGTCCACTGGGAGACTATACCATTTACTTTGAGATAATCCAGAAACTCTCCATTCAAGTATTCACCACCTCGATCTAATCGAAGAGTTATAATACTATGTTTGGTTGTTTCTCCACTTCATACTTATACTCTTTGAACTTTTCAAAGGCTTCAGACTTGTGTTTCATTAAACACATATCTGAATCTAGATCTATCATCTATGAAAGTAATGAAGTATGAAAATCCACCAATGGCTTGCTTAGACATTGGTTCACATACATCTGTGTGTACCATTCCTAGCAAATTTGCATTCCTCTCTCCATGTCTACTAAATGGAGACCGCAGTGCCACAATGAAGTGAGATTTTCATCATCCCTTTTCTTTTATTAGTTTGTTCAATCTGAAGTAAATTATGTCACATTTATACAGACCATTATTTAAAGTACCACGTCCACAAAGAATATTATCTCTAAGAATAGAACATTCATTATTCTCAATAATAAATGAAAATCCAGCCAAGTCTAACATGGGAATAATATTCCTCACAATCGAGGGAACAAAATAATAATTATTTAAAACAATAGTCTTGCCCGTAGGCATATGTAAATGAAATGATTCTACATCTACAGCAGCAACTCTTGCTCCATTTCCCATCAGTAGAATCACCTCCTCTTCCTCAAGAGTCCTACTTCTCCTTAGTCCCCGCAACAAATTGCAGATATGAGAACCACAGGCGGTATCTAATACCCAAGTAGAAATTTGATTTAATGACATATTCACTTCTATCATGAATATACCTGAATTAGAAGCGGTAGTCTCACTACCCTTCTTCTTCTTCAATTCTGCAACGTAAACCTTGCAGTTCCTCTTCCAGTGCCCCACCTTGTTACAGTGAAAGCAAAAAACTTTGCTCTTGGGGTCTTCAGCTTTTGGTGGAACCGGCATTTTCTCACCTACTTTCTTCTTCTTGGAAGGGTTCCTCTTCCTTTTCTTAGGATTGGAACCTTCACCAATTAGAAGAACAAAACTCTTCTTAGGGGGGAAATTCGATTCCGCAGTCTTCAACATGTTGTGGAGTTCAGGCAGGCTGACATCCAACTTATTCATGTGAAAGTTCACAACAAACTGCGAGAACGAACTCGGAAGCGATTGCAAGACCAAGTCTTGGCTCAGCTCCCCATCCATGGCAAAACCAAGTTGTCCAAGACGTTCAATCAAATTGATCATCTTAAGTACATGGTCATTCACAGATGATCCCTCAGACATCCTACAACCGAACAGCTCCTTCGATATCTCATATCGAGCTGTCCTCCCTGCCACATCATACAACTCTTGTAGATGCATGAGGATAGTGTGAGCATCCATATGCTCATGTTGCTTCTGTAGCTCAATGTTCATGGAAGCTAGCATGATGCATTGAGCAACATTTGCATCATCTACCCATTTACGATTCACAACATGTTCATCATTATGTGCATCAATAGCAGGTTCAGTAGGCTTAGGTGAGTCAATCACGTATTCCAGCTTCTCAATCCTGAGAACAATTCTCAAGTTTCGAAGCCAGTCAGCATAATTAGGACCAGTCAACTTGTGAGCATCCAGTATGCTCTTGAGTGATAGTGCAGAAGACATAATGTATATTGTAAATCTGTAAATGATAAACACATAACAACACTTACCAAATTCGATTTCATTTTTAAAACACTATATGAATCGGGTCTTTATTCATAAGTGGCTCCCACTAGTTTATCTAATTTATTCAACCCCCTACGTGAAAAATTAAGCATTCATAATGCTAGTGGGAATAGGGATCCTACATTCCATCACACAACCTCGGCTGTGGCACGAAACACCATGTAATGTTCAATAGGCAGACAACTCTTGTCAATTACATCTTATGTTATTCCCTAATCAAACTTTAGCCTCTTGAATAATTGAGTCACGGCTGTGGCACGACAAACTCAATATTCTAAGTCAAGTCTAACCCAACATTCCGTACAATTGAATCACTCCCCAAAGGCCCACGGCTGTGGCACGTACCGACCTTTAGATTCTTATTCAATGTACACATCTCTATGTAATAGACAAGTATTTCTTATTTCAAAATCAAAGCCCTCGGCTGTAGCACGAACCGACAATGATTTAAAAATAAGAACTACTTTTCTATCATGTTGGAAGGCTATGACCGACACAAGCCCGTTGTGTCATTGGCCAATTACTACTTGATATTATTTAATTTTAGAGGGATTATATTATGTTACAATCATAATCATATTATAAAGATATTCTTCCTTTTAAATTAAATATTTCAAATCAATAATCGATAATCAGATGATTCCCAGATCGGGTGGAGCATTGTCAAGAGGCGTCACTTAATAACCCTTTCTTACAGATAGAAATCTGTTGTTGACAGAATCATCCTTTCTCTCATATAGAAAATTTATATTCAATTACGAATTTAATTACGAATTTTAATTGTAACAACTTCAAAAATTCATAATAAAAAATCTATACATCATAAAATTATGAAAAAAATACCCAGACGATCTACAACACTTGTAGAACCCAGATCAATATTCAAAATTATTTTGAGAAACTATTTCTCATCAGACAAAATTAATCCATGATATAACTTGTAAAACTCATAATTAATTCATACAAGCACATAAAATTCTGAAATTTTTACCACAGATCTATATGTATACAACCTATGCTCTGATACCATTGTTGGATTTTAATCGCAGCGGAGGCATGGTAAAACACTTTTACACATACAAAATCCAAATAAAAGCATATAAATCGTGGTAAAAACATATGGATCGATTACTAACCTTTAATAGCGATCCAAAAGGCAACGATCAGAGATCCTTAGCAGCTGCTCCTCAAACGTGAAGCACTCCACCGATATCCACCAAGAAAACGACGTTAAGGAGGAGGAGGAGGTGGAGAGAATTAGGTTTTATAAAATTTTGGGGTTAGAATAAAATAGGGTTTATAATAGTATATTTATAGGCAAAATTTTTAGCTGAAATTTTTCCATAAATATTATTATCTCATTTATTATTCTCATTAATAATTAAAACACCTTTTAATTATTAATCCTTTTTCTAAACACTTTAAAAATAATTCTTTCTCTTGATTTAATTTCCAAAAAATTAAATCCTTAATTAATAATATTATGAACTTTTCTTAATTAATTTATAATCAATTAAATCTCATTTAATCAATTATTAAATTTTCCAATTAATTATTTATTTCACAAATAAATAATTATTAGCCATTATTAATTAATTCCTCCACCATTAAATCATTCTCTTTTTATGGTGTGACCCTGTAGGTTCAATATTAAGCCGGTAGTAGAAATAAATAATTATAAAACTATTTTATCATTATTTATATAAATTCTCTAATTTACTAAATATGATTAATTAATTAATCACATTTATTCTACATCATGAGGGATACTTCTCAGCATATCGCGACTATCCGGATAATATGAATTCACTGCTTAGAATACCAAGAACCTATTCAGTGAATAGTTACCGTACAATAAACTCCTTCTACCCTACAATATCCTGATTAAATACAAGGCATGGATCTCGTGTCAAGCCTATCTAATTTAATCACTTGCTTACCATTTACTATGCTTAGTTCTATGCAAATTAGAAACTCCTTTCTAATTTCATTCACTCTGGCCAGAGATTCCTGAACTAGCATAAGTGGATCAGCCTTGAACATTCGCTTCCTTCACTGGAAGGGGTAGATCCTTTATTGATCATACACTATCTTCGTGTACAAATTCCTATACCCAGTAGAGCCCTAATAATTGTCCCTGGAGACTAAGAACTAAACCAAAACATAGTTCAGTGTACACAAGAGGACTATGATGACCTCAAGTCTAAGGATACTTGTACAACTATCACTATGTGAACAACTGCTGACACGTGAGTGAACTCCATCAGTTGTTCAGCTGGGCCAGTCATGTTCAGTGAACTTATTCTATAATAAGCACCTACATACTAGCTATAGTGTCACCACATAAATATCTATGAGAACAGACATCCTTCATAATGAAGCAAGCATAGTATGTACCGATCTTTGCGGATTATTAATTACCAGTTAGTAATCCTATGACCAGGAACTATTTAAGTTTAGAGTTATCATCTTTTAGGTCTCACTATTATGATCTCATCATAATCCATAAAAAGCTTTACTCTAAACTATGGTATATCATATTTAAACACTTAAATAGATAAAGCCCGTAATAAAAACAAAACTAGTCTTTTATTAATATCAATGAAATCAAAACAGATTACATAGGAAGTTATTCCTAAATCCTAATACATGATTGGACTTAGGACAATTCCTTTCAAGTGGAAGATATTTATCATAAATGACCCCAAACTAATCCAAGATCTTTTAAGGTTACCATTCTAGAAACAAGATATCCAAATTTCACAAATAAATTTTTCACTTTCTTGGAAAACTCTTTTCAACAAATTCCAACTCAAAACTAAATCCACTAGTATAAGTTCGAAATGAAGTATACTAGGCCCAAATAAGATGCACAACTATAATATAATGTAATATAAACAACTTTACATAATAAAACTTACACTAGTTCGCAAACCCTGGACCAACCACCTTCCAAAAGCTTCATCTTTGCATCCTCGAATTTCACAGCTAAGTAGTGCAAGCTAATCCTCACTGGAGGTTAAATTTAAAAACAGGAAAGTATGAGCGGGAGAAATGCTCAGCAAGATCATTGTGACATATATAAGGTCTTTTGATATAAAACCGACATCTGCATTAGTGCAGAACATTTAAAAAAAATCATAATTGCTGAATCATAAAATTTTAGTTGAGGAACCCCAGAATTGATTCCTTAATTGTATTCAAAACCATTTTGATATTTTTGAGCGAGATGCTTCAGCAATACTTTGAATCTTGACGAGAATAAAACTCGTAAAACAGTGTTTACGGAAATATCATAAACAACAATAACATGAAACAATGATTATGGATTGAATAACAAACTTTATTCAAAATTGAACTCTTGAAATTAATACTTATTTTGCTGTCATATCAAATTAGATATTAATACGAACTTTGATGCTCACAACCTACCCGCGCTAAAATAGGAAAGTCAACATCAATCATCTGCATTAATACCACCTTTGATATTTAACAACAACTTAAATATCAACATCAATCAGCAACCGAATTAAAACTGTATTCCACCTTTATTGAAAACCAAAACAGTTGATAAATTATTCCTTATAAGATTATCAAAAGAAATATAATAATTTAGATTGGAATCCTCGGACGACGGTGTGTTGCCGCCGGTGATCAGCCGCGGAGCAACACCGGTATGCCTAAGTATATCCAACTAAATAAATGGGGCACCCAAGGCACATATTGGCCTATTGGTATTATGTCCTATATAATACATAACTCTCGGCTGGACCACCGCCGCGGCCTCGTACGCAACCATCCAATCTTAAAATGTTTTATTGAGAGGGGTCATAATACTCGACACCCTTAAAAACTTTTATTTGCCCATTTACTTGAGTAGGTATACTCGCAAAACCAACTCATTTTTTTCTCAAAACCCAAAACATTTATAAATCCATTCATTTGATAAGTAAAATCACTTAGCTATTCTGAACATAGAATAACAGAAGAGTATTTGCATAAACAGAATCATTTATTTCAGCGATATATAAAACATTTATCTATTCAGAACTGAAATTAGGGAAAGCAATACTGCATTAAAAGATTTAAAATGAATATCACTTGAACAATAAGTGATGATAGGGATACTTGCATAATATGATTCGAAATAAACGTCACTTGAACGATAAGTGAAGTCAGGGGTACTTGCCTTTGGTTTTTAGCAGTTAGTCACACTCGCAATGACGCATCTATTATGACATTCTGTCTCAAAACATCACCGTCTTTGTTCTACTAATCCTTTGGTCTGCTGCCCATCCAGTACAACAACCTCAATATTCCATACTATTCAACTCTAGCCTTTATCCACTTCATCTGGTCCTGATCGCTCGAACGATCCGTATCTATAATCAAAAGATATAGCTTTAATCGTCTAAACGATAATAACTCGACGAACTGCGCGTCAAAACCCTAATATCTACCCATACGATAGCCCGCACATAAAGAAGACAGTCAAACACAAGACTCTTGACTCACGAACGCACGTAATTCATATAGCACGTATACACATCTAACGTATCACATAGTTCATATCACATATGACTCGGTTCGTTACAAGGTTCAATTCCGTACGTTTAAAACTGAAATCGAGTCAAAACTATAATTTATCGATCAAAAATCGACTCAGAATGATTTGCAAAACAAGCCACCTTTCGAAACAAAAGGATTTGGGTCTCGAAAGTATTTTTAATAGAAGCAGAATATTTTTCTGAGTCTAGAGGCGTTCGTTTCGTATTAAACGGACGAACGGTTTATTTATTATGAATAAAATAAGAATTAGAGGAGAATAAATCAATTAATAATAATATTAATTGATTTTTTTTAAATACCAAAATATAATTTTTAAAAGCTTAAAAACAATTTTTAGAAATTATTTGAATTAATTATAAATAATTATATTTTATTTAACTAATTATAAATAAAATTAATTGAATAAATGAATTAATCAACTGTAACGACCGACAAAACACAAGTAATATTCTAATTTTTATTTAGACCGCCTAAAAAATTTATAAATTTTCGCCCTAGAGAAAATTTTGCTTTTGTACCCGGATAAAAATAATAAATAGATAAACAAATAAATTAATAAATAATTAATTAAAATAAAATTTTAGGCTAGAATTAATTCTTAGAAAATTTTATTAGTCGTTTAAAAATTCTATTGCGTGTGCGGAGATCCCTAATTTTATTGATAATAATTATTAGCCATTTTATTTTATAAATTTATTTTATTTATCAAATTGGAGCAGCTAATTAATTTATTTAGAATACTATTTTATTTTATCTAGTAAAATTATTTTGTTAGATTTAAACTCTAGTAATGATTTATTTGAGATTCAATAAAATTAGTACCATAATAGTTTTAAGATATTTTAATTTAACTCACCTAGGAAAATTTTTTTATCTTTATTTTTTTTATTATTTAGTTGGTAATAATCTTTTCATCATAAAGAGAAAATAATAAATAAAATAAAATGATTGGCTTATAAGTGAAGCTTGTTAGATATTTTGATTAGAAGCATTTAGAGGTGAGATTTTTTTAGGAAGAGTCTAGATGAAGATACCCTTATAAAAAAATAATAATTAGAGTTACCAAGGTTCTTTTAGAATACTCTACGTATGTGAAGAGTGAAAGTTCAACACAGAGAATTTAGGAGACTCAATTGTATCGCTAAGGTAACTACTGCTATCTTAATTTTGATTAGTATCTTTATCTCTAAAAAAAATTCTAGAGAATTACTAGGGATTAGATTAGTATTGTTTTGTGGTAGTCTGTTGTAAATTTCAGCTTTTGAGTTTTATTTATACAAATAACAAAATGCTAAGATGTAATTAAAGGGGGCTTGGATTTTATTTATTTATTTATTTACATCAAAAGGGGGTTACGGGGTTAAAAGGGGAGGAGGACAGTAAACTAGGTTTTGGTTTTTACAGATTGAGTGTGGTTGCTGTATTTATAGTCTCAATTGCAAATAGGGTGGAGAAGGAGTTGTATATATGTGGGTTGTTTGGCTGTTGGAGGAGGAGAAAAAGGGGCGGAGCTACCGCGACTGTTGAGTCGCCAGCGGTGCTTTCCGACATGGTGACGGGAAGCGGAGGTTACAGGAATGGAGGGAAGGTGCTGTGTTATTAGTAGTGTGTGTTTTGTTGTGTGTTGCAGAGTGTGGGAGGGATGAAGGCGGAGCCACCACCCATGTGGTGGTGGCGATGCTGCAGGCGGCGGCGTAACACCGTTGCTGGTGGCCGCGAGAGAGAAAGAGAGAGAGAGAGAGAGAGAGAGAGAGAGAGAGAGCGGGGGGGGGAGAGAGAGGGAGAGAAAGAGAGGAAGAGGGAGAGAGAGTTTGGCCGGAAAATGGGTGGGTAGTAATTTTTGGGAAAACAATTGATGGGAGCTTGTAGATCGGGCTATGGGCAGCAAGATTATGCGAAGAAATTCGGGTTTCGGGTTAGCCGGAAAGCGGCCGGCGGCGGCTCCGGCCGGCGGCAGCCATGGAAGGCGATGAGGTGGTGGGGGAGGAAAGGTTGAGGATGAGTTTGGGGAAGATGGGGGTAAATCTGTAAATTGGTAAAATGAAATTAAAATGAATTGATAAATAATAAGTATTGCCAATTGAATAATAAATAATGGGTAATAAATGAAATAAAAGAATTGGACAAATAAAAGTGACATTAAAAAAGGAAATAGTGGGATTAATGGGAAAAAGAAATGAGATAAAAGTAACGTATTATTATTTTTGGTTAAACAAGAATTAGAGTATTAAATTATGGAATATAGTATAAGTTGTGATTAAAAATAATACAAGATACTTAGAGTGGATGCATTGTTACCAAGTTATTTAATAGTAAAATAATTATGAAATAAAAATAGAAGAGTGTAAAGGTGATTTCAAATAAAGTCAAAATTAGGGATATTATTGTTAGCTTAGTATAATTTAATAGATAAAATGACTCGATTAATTCATTATTAAAATAATGAATTAAAAGTTTAATTGGCATTAAAATATTTTAAGAAAGAATATTTAGAGTGAGTGTTTGAACTCCTTTATCGAATATTATTTTATATTCTTTATTTTATGAATTGATAGAAATTCTATTTTACTTCATGGAATATTGGAGCAATATTGAGCTCGCGTATTGTTTTAAATTATTAAATTTATTCTTAGCATACGGGCGAGCAAGGCAAGTTTACTATCTCTCCACTCACCTTAAAAATATTTATTTTCGTAAATGTTTTTAATTATATTTTTCCCAAGTATTGTTTATTTCAAATTTATTTATTTATTTAAGAATGATTTATTTTCTAAACTTTAAAAATATTATCATTATTTTAGATTAGTTATTTGTATTTAAATTTCTTTGATCGAATACCCTACCTTTTAATAAACCTTGGTCGTACTCATTGTTCGAGTCGACTCCTTTTAATTTCTTTTAGATAAGGTTTGATTCCTTAGTTCGGGTCAACCACTTTCGTTTCTTGTCGGTTACATCTATTGTCCAGATGTATCCACTTTTATTGAAATCAAGGACTGATTCATTGTTCGAATCAGAAATTATTAGGAAATATGTTAAATTTATTACTCGTAGTGATTGGTCCTACTCACAATGATCCTGAACGTTATTTAGTCGTTTGGTTATTCTTTTGCTTTGAGATAACCAGATAATTTTTTTTTGAACTTGACCAATTCTCTTTGTTCGAGATGGTTACCTCCTTTTCTTTCTAGACGATGCTTTGTTCGTGTCGTCTAAAATTATTTTCTTGTTCTCTGTATTAATCCATTGTTCGGGTTAATGTAATTTATTTTAAGAGTGCTAGTTGTGTGCTAGACTTAGAAATAAATTTTCTAGTGTCTAGCTTCGCTATCAGAAAACTACTCGGGGATTCATATTCTAAACTGGTCAGCATGGCCCAGAAACGTTGACCATGATTGTATGGTCCGAAAATGTTGACCATATCCAATCTGGTCTGTGATGGTTAACCATGGTTAGTGACAATATGTTATGTTCAAAGTGACATTTGCTTTGTGGTAGCCAGGGTTGTGTGATAACCCATTTATGATTAATTGCTAGCAAAATTTGAAATATAAGGTGGGACTTTCCTGAAGGCACTGATCACGCAACACGCGAGTTCTGCAGGAGTCGATACTTGTGACATGGTAGTTGATCGAGCCATGGGGTATCGAAAGGTGGACGACCAGTATGCTCTTGTGTCAGTTGTTTAAACATGTGTTTGAGTTTGTTAACATTCTCAGATTCGAGATTTATTATTTAATTCGTTAGTTATCTTTTATTCTTAAAATTTCAAATGTATTCTATTATTTCCTATTTTTGGGTATTGGATAAATAGTGAATTTACTGAGCATATTAATGCTTACTCTTTCAATCATTACATTTCTTTTAGCAGTCAAATCAAAAAGTGATGAACATCCAAATCCGCGTGTGAAGGGCAAGGAAAAGATGCCAAGTTCAAGCATGGATCGTTAGATTGTCTGTGTGCCACCTATATGCTATGGAAGACACCTAACAATGAAATAAATTTTAGTTATGTAATAAAGTTCTAGTGGTTGATACTTTGGTTCGCGGAGTATGTATGGTATTAGTAAGTGATCCTTGGATCTGTGCACGTGATAAGATAAATGTAATAAAGTACTTTTTATGCTTTTGTAATAATAAACAGGTATTTGATACACTGCATGATGTGGCGTCCTAAATCCGTAAAAGAGCGGGTTTGGGGGCGCTACATCAACTATTTAAATCTATAAATAATTAATTAAAATAAATTATAAATAATTAAAACAAATATGGATTTTTGAAAATAATAAAAGAAATATTTTTTTTTTGGAATTAAAAACAATTAAGAAAATAAACTTTAGAATAAATAATTAGTAAATGATTTTTGAAACTAAAATAAATGATTTTTAGAATAAAAGAAAATGATTTTTAAAACTAAAAATTGAATTTTTAATTAAATTTTTAAAAGAAAAGACAGAAACACATTTCTGAAAAATCAGTTGAACAAAACAGGATTGAAGGGCGGGGGTTTTGGGGAAGGTAGCCGGAGACCGGTCGGAACTCGACCGGAATCTGGGTTCAACCCCAGAAACCAGCGAGCTCCCGGTTTTCTGGTGAGCCGTGCGGTTAGGCAAAATCGAACGGTTTGAACCGTTCTTTGTCCCAAAACGCTCCCCATGACACCTGCTATTCAGAACAATCATCAACAATTATAAACAACCCGGAGATTAAACGATTCCGTCCAAACCTCCATTAAACCTAGCGGAACCTTGAAGTTTCCGGTGAGAACTCCGATTTCCCTCAAATCGAAACCAAAATCAACAATTCACATACCAAATCGAAGCTCAGGTGATCTACAATTCATTACAATCCACCATAACTTTAAATCATCAACAAATAACTCATAAAAACAAAATAAAAATCAAGAAAAAATAAGAACTCGCCCATTCTAATTCTGAAATCAAACAAATCAACTAAACATACAAATCGACTCTATAAATCAGTCTAAAGCTATCTGCAATCTCAAAAACCATCAACAATCAATGGAAATCGAAAATCGATATTCAAGAACAAGAATCTAAAATTCGATTTTACATAATACTTCACCTTAGATTGTAAAAGTTATATCAACAAAAAGGTCTCTTCGCAAGGATCATTTTGATTACTAGAACACTAGATTTGATTCCCTGAATCGATCAATATCATGAATCAAAGTTTATGCAGAAAATTTCACCCCCAAAGTGTTCTTGATTTTTTGAAATTTTTATTAAAAAAATTAATAAAATAATTAAATATGTTGGTATTTATATAAACTGAAAAAAATAAATACCCAAAAATCAAATAAGGGTGTTTTTATCTTTTAATTAAAATAATTAAGCCCCAAAATAATAATTACGGGAAATAATTTTAAAAAGGATAAATACAGAATTTATATCGAAATTTCCCGAAATTTGTGAGTAATGCAAAGATGCATAAATACTGGGTATTTGAAATACATATGACTTTATAAAAATAAAAACATGGATTTTGCGGGGTTTGACGTCCCGGTGGGGTCCCGGTCCGTTTATTTTTGAAAAACACAAAAGATATCTAAATTAATAAAATACCCTGAAAATATTTAAAATACAATCAAATGCCCATAAAATGAGATAAAACGAATAACGCAAATAAACAAACGTCTAAATTACGGATCGATTCACATAAATACATCTTAAACACGTAATAAGTATCTCATTGGACCATATCGGATCCGAAAATAGATTACTTAGTCGCTAAGTAACTGTAAAACGATACAATTTAATACTAGATTTGGATAATTATCAAAATCGGGCTTCTTATAAAACACTTTATACGAAAATAATGTAATAATATTCCGCCTCCCGAGAATACGGGTTTTGTTGATTTATCGAAATGGTTATCGTAACGAAAATATTACGCCGGGCCGCGTACGGGTCAAACTGTAATCCGGATCGAAAAAGTTAAAACAAGGAAAATGTCCGGAATTACCAGATTAGGTTAGGAAGGAGTTTTCGGAAGAGTTTTGGGTTGTAAAAACATAAAAACGGATGAGGTTGGACGATTCCCGGCTTTATAAAACAGTTTTGTAATTATTCAGAAAATAGTTAATAATTCATAAATCATTATAAAATCATATAACAATCCAAAAATTACCAGAAAAATATCATAATTATCTATATTTTATTCTGCACATATAAAAATTAGAATACTCAAAGAATATCACATATAAACATCCAAAATGTCAATCCAATTACCAGATAATTCACTAAAATTCACATAAAAGCACATAAACAATTCCAATTAATAATAATAATATTTGAAAATATGGGATATTACACTAATTTTTTATTCTCGAAAAGAAACAGAAACGTTCTAAGTTACGTATCCCCTGTAGTTATAAATCATTGTTTTAACCCTATTTGGTGAAAAAAACTTCAAAAAGGGTATGTATCTCGAATGAAAATGATTTGCGAACCAGTTTTATGTGTGCTATTAAAATGAATGGTTTTTGAAATGAGATAGGTACAAGTATTTTGAAAACTGGATAAAACGATCATGTATGGGATACAAAGGGGCCAGAGTAGGTCTATTGAGGTGGCGTAAGAGGCTAATTCAGTTGCGCGCATTATATAACCGATTAGAAATGTTGTGGAGAAATCCTCGAGTAGAAGAGTCTACTTGGGAACTAGAGTCAGACATGCTTGATTAATATCCTCATTTGTTTAGCTAAGCCAGATTCTGGGGACATAATCTTTTTAAGGGAGGAAAGGATATAAAGACTCGTATATTTGCTATCATTTTTATTATTATTTTAAAGTGTAAAAATTGAATAAATAACTAAATAAAATATGTGTATTGGTTTTGGCAACAGTGTGTTGATTTTTATTATGTGGCTGTGATTTATTGGTAAGTAGGTTGGAATTTTTGTGATTCATTATTGAGTTATATGATTTTGTTACACTTCTAAAATTGATTTTATTACAATTTTAATTCCATAAATATCTAGATTGCCTCTAATTTTTTTTTTATAATTTTATAATCACAATAATTATTTTTGGGATTTTATAAAATTGAGAAATCAATATTTCATTAATTATTTATCTTTAAATGATTTTCATATTGTGATTATTTGTAAAATCCATATTTAAATCAAGAATTCTTCAAAAAATCATGAAACTCATATTTTATTAAGTTTATAATATTCTGAGAATTTTAAAATTATTTTGGAAATTTTGGGATTAATTTCACTCGTGCGTTGTTTCGTTTAATTGTTAAAAGCGGGTATAAACTGCATTTCAGAAATTGTTTTAAAATTATAAAAACTACATTTTATTTACTTCGGGATATTTCTAACATTTTAGAACTTTTTTGGTAATTTTTTGACTCATTTTCAACAGTAACTTTGTTCGATAAATTACTCAATTCAAGATAAAATTTGGGCCTCGGTAATTTCAGGGACACGTGTCAAAATCTTATAAAAAAATTGACACGCATCCATTGTACTTGATACGTGTTGGATGCAGCTTAATTCACAAACACACACACACACCAAGCATCACACAGTCTTGTCTCTCTCTCTCTGGTCTCGCATCTCTCTCGTTTCTCTCCTCCCTTCTCGGTTTTCTCCCTTTCTTGTTTCCAGTCACCGTCGTTCTTACTTTTCTGGTGAGCCTCCACCTAATTCTCTGGTTTGGCTTGGTTCTGTTGCTATATAATTGATATATATATATATATATGTGTGTGTGTATATTCGCATATATGTGTGTAGATGTAGTGTTGTATGTATGCTTAGTATGCGTGTGTTGTTGCCGGTGTTTTTGTCGCCGGTGGTTGCCCTGTTTTCCGATTGTTGTGCAGTTGTTCTGTTTCTTGTTCATGTTGCTGCGCGTGTGGCGCGTGTGGTTTGGATTGTTTTTTTTAATATTATTTATTAATCTCTGCAGGAATTTATTCGAGTAATATTCGTGATAAAAATATATTTTTTGTGCGGGGAAAAATGATTTTTACTAATCGGCGAAATTTATTTGGAAACCAGACGTATTTTTCAGGCACCAATAAATTTTGCTGCCGTACCGCGATAACTTTTTACGAGCGGACGGTGGGCGGTGATGAATTTATTCTGAGTCCTAAATTTTATAAATAAATAAAATGATTTGTATAAAATGTTTTCGAAAATAAATAGAATAAATTGTATAATCGGTCTCGTATATAAGTGACTTTGGAATTTTGGGAATTGTGTTGTGAATTGTGGATTGTGTTTAGTTGGGAATACTGGCGTCGATTGTGATCAACGGGTAGGATTATAAACAAAAGAGTTCCTGCCAAAATTTTCAAAAAAATATTTTAAATACAAGATTACGTACTTTAATATATAAAACATTTTATCTATATGTTAATACAAATTACGTGAATATGTGTATAATTATACGAGTCAGGTTATCAAATTGGGTTATCAGGGTTCGAGGATATCAAGCATGTCGGTGTAACTGATTAGGGTATTCTGTTATTGTAGATCCCAGTCAAGTCTCGCAAGGACCGAAGTTAGCGTAAAAGCTACTTAGGGTTTTCAAAAGCGTTGCAAGGCAAGTACCCTGACCATTCTTTTATGGTTCAGTACATATGAATAGACTAATTTTTTATTCTCGTAAAGGAACAGAAACGTTTTAAGTTACGTATCCCCTGTAGTTATAAATCATTGTTCTAACGCTGTTTGGGGAAAAGTAACTTCAAAAAGGGTACCTATCTCGAATGAAAATGATTTGCGAACCAGTTTTACATGTGTTATTAAAATGAATGGCTTTTGAAATGAGATAGGTACAAGTGTTTTGAAAACTGGATAAAATAATCATATATGGGATACATAGGGGCCAGAGTAGGCCTATTGAGGTGGCGTAAGAGGCTAATTTGGTTGCGCGCATTATATAACCGATTAGTCCAGCAGATCAGAGACCTAGCTAGTCTCTGAGTTCCGGAATAGTTAAATGGGATGGCAGTTAGAGCTGTGTGATGTTGATATCCTCATCAGTTGTCTTCACATATCCGTTACATATCTGATTTGGCTTTGTGATTCCCGTAAGGGTATAAGTAATTGATACAGTGGTTTTATAAATGTGAATAGAATTCTAAAATTGGAGTCTGGTACTTACACAACACACTACTATGTTTATTTGGTTAAAAGCATGCTAGTCAGTAATATCCAGTTATCTCAGTTTTTCTTTATATACTGTTGCTCGAAATGATTTACAGATTACGAATTTCATGTTGATTATAGTTTTGTTCCTATAACTGTTTACATTACTGTTTTTATCTTGATATTCATATGTTGGTACTGCTGGGCGATTATGCTCACCCTTGCAACCTGTTATGTATATATCGCAGATGCCTAGAAGACCAATCAGACCTTGGCAGAATCGTGTTTCAGCCCCTTTAGGATCCGACTCCTCAAAGGTAGTTAGTATCAGACCACATACGGTCTGATGAGTTGCTGAATAAGTTAGAGTGTGTTAAACTTTTGAATAAGTGGTTTGTAATAATCGATAGCTTGGATCATACTTGAACCTGGATCGGATCTTGGTTCGGGGTCGAGTTAGTATATTTTAATAATAATCTTGTTGTTTATATTTCTGTTAATTGTGTTTGGTGACGTCAACTCCTGACCCCGGGGTTGAGGCCGTCACAGTTGGTATCAGAGCTACAGGTTCAAGTCCCTGATTCAGGTTAGGGATTGTGTCGAGTAAGTGTAGAACTGTGTCTTAAGGTGTGAGTCAGTAACTCATATAGAGGAGCAAACCTTAGAGTCAGTCGAAGGTTCCGACGGTGTTACCCTGGCATCTATTAATGTTTTGAGAGAACTGCCTTGACCTTATTGTGTCTTTCATGTATATTGATCATGTTGGCAGTGGCCTATTGTGATTTCCAGTTCTCCATCCCGGGAGAATCGATCAGACTCCGATAGTTCCGATTCAGAGAGGACCTTAGACGTTGTAGCTGAGGAGACTCATGTAGCTCCCTCCCCAGTTCCACCATTTGTGCCGAGAGATATCCCTGGAGCTAGTGCCCGTCCCCGTTGGGTACGAAGATCAGTATCTGCTGTTAGGGACTTCCCACCAGGTTGTGGTCCCAATTCCTCTTCCTTGAGACCACTGGTTCCTCTATCTTCTCCTTCAGGTGTTTCTTCCCCGATTCCCTATCATGTTCACCGAGCGGTGAATAGGTCCCTCATTAGAGAGCAGATCCCGGAGCTAGCCGCGTATCTTGACCAGATTCCAGTTGGACCTTTTCAGGGCATCCCAGTCCCTTCACCTGATGTTCAAGCTCGAGTGAGATATTTGACCCAGACTGCTATTGAGAGAGCTAGGTATATTGACCCTTTTATTAGCTCGGAGTTCAGGGCCATTCAGGTGTAGGACTTGGTTGACTAGTTGGTTTTTGAGTTAGGTTCTATCGGTGGTAGTGGCAGTGGTTAGATCGGAGTTACAGCAGTGAGATATAGAGCTCAGAGTTGGCTCCAGGAGTTCTGTAGTTGTTTTCTTCATATATGAACATTATATTGTGATAGTTTGTAGTAGGCGGAGGCTGCTATGACAGCCAGTTTTGATGTGTATTTGGATGATTTCTTTTCAGTTGGATTTCAGTTGTATCAGTTGGATTTCTATTGGTTATTGTATAGTAGCTGCTTTATTTTTTTGTTCAGTTTTATATACTTGTGTGTTGTTATTATTGTTGTTACTATTATTGCTGCTTCCATTGTTGGTATTCTAGATTATGATCATTTACTCAGGATGGATCCAATTATTGGGGGATGAGGATATTGTCTTAGTGGCAACACTCTCCTCATAGATATGTATAAACTGCTTGGAGCAATCCATTTTTCTGATATATGACTGCTATATTTGTGGAGAATGCCACTAAAGAAGAATTATCAACCCAACCATGGATCTGCTGGGGATCCCTCCATGAGTGAATTGATAGTTATGTCGCGTCAGCAGTCTACCCAACTGGCCCAACAGCAATAACAATTCCAGCAGCAGCAACAATAATTCCAGCAACAATAACAACAGCAAATCCAACAGCAGCAGCTAAAAATCTAATAGTAGCATGAGATGAGGGGGACAAATCAGATTGTTAGTTTTAAGTCTTTCCAGGATGTGCAACCACCAAAATTTAAAGGTGAAGTGGATCCTGTTGCTTCCAGGATATGGTTAAAGGAAATGGAGAAGGCTTTTGCACTCACCAAGGTGAGTGAGGATTTAAAGACAGATTATGCTACTTATTTTCTGAAGAATGATTCAAACTATTGGTGGGAATCTACGCGAGAACTAGAAGGAGAAGGTCCTATTACTTGGACCCGATTTACAGCTCTATTCTTGGAAAAATATTTTCCGGATTGTCTCCAGAGTCAGATGGAGATGGAGTTTTGGAGTTGAAGCAAGGAGATATAAGTGTCACAGAGTATGAAGCTAAGTTTACGGAGTTGGTTTGTATAGCACCAGAGTATGTGAGTTCGGAAGCTCAGCGAGTGAAGCGGTTTTAACAAGGGTTGAATCCAGAGATAAGGAGTGGAGTCGTAGCCTTACAACTGAAGACGTATACTTCGGTAGTTCAGGCTGCCTTAGTGATAGAAAGTGACCAAAGCTTAGCTGCTAAGGAGCAGGGTGAGAAGAAAAGGAAGTTTGAAAGTGGACCTGCTAGGTGAGAATCAGGAGGAGTAAGTCAGAAGTTTTAGCGCCAGTTTGGAAAGAATAAGGATAGAAAGTTCAAGAGACAGAATTTCCCCCAAGCTAGGCCAAATACCACTTTAGTTAGTTCTACCCGACAAGGTTTAGCAAGCCAATGATTGACTGTAAGACATGCGGAAAAAAGCACAGTGATCAGTGTAGAGAAAATATCAACTATTTTAAGTGTGGCCAGAAGGGTTATTATTCCACGGAATGTAAGTTTGAGACCCAAGGAGTAACCTGCTTTAGTTGCGGCAAAGTGGGGCATATTTCTAGGAATTGCAAATTAGTGACCCAAGGTAATGTTGGAATAAGCGTGTCCCAAGGACCAGCAACAAGTACTGCTAGAGCTAGAACCTTTAAGATGACCAAGAAATCTCCAGCTCATGATTTCGATGTCATACGTCTGATTTGGAGTTCAATAACATGTTCAAAATTGAGTTTAATTTTCGAATTTTGAAATTAGGGTTTATAACCCGTATGAATGTTTTCAATTGAAATTTGGGGCTTTTTGATTTAGGGGTTATTATCTGTTGATTTATAGTGGGTTGTGTTCCTTATGAAATTTGCAATTGATTGGTATATAGCTCGTTAACAGAGGATATCTGAATCGAAGGGAGTTGTGTTTTGAAATTCCCGATGTTTCGCCGGAAACCGGCAAAGTTCTTGGCCATTTTCCGGCCAGGACAGGGGTTATTGTTGTATTTTGATTGCATAAACAGATTCCTGATGTTGTGTAGAGTATATCTGGAGGTGATGGTGGTGGGAGGATGCCGGAGGCGAGTTCTCCGGCGAACCCCGATTGTTTTCCGGCGAGGGCTGGAAAAATTACAATTTAGTACCACAATTATTGGGGACGATGAAGTTTAGTCCCTGAAGTTTCCAGAATTTGCAAATTTTGGATTCCTATTTTACAAATATTCAAAAATCATATTTCCTATTTATTTTTATTATAAAAATTCGTTTTTAATTTCTGAAAATTCCAAAAATTATTATTTTAATTCCAAAACTTATTTTAATTCAAAAATAAATCTGAATTAATTAGTTAATTAATTTCAGTTAATTTTTAATTGATTAATTGGTCAATTAATTCGAAAATTAATTGATTTAATTAATTATTAATTGATTTTAATTAATTATTTAATCAGATTTAATTATTTAAAAATGATTTAAAAATTCCGAAAAATAGTTTCCATCTTTAAAATATTATTTTAAATTATTTTCAAGGCTCGATAATTATTATAAACTTGTTTTGAAGCCAGATTGGGCCAACCGAACCCAGTTTATTACTCCGAAATTGATCCAACGACCCGTTTTAATTCTGAAAAATGTTTTAAAAATCATTTTAAATACCCGAAAGCCTGTTTATGACCCGAGACTCCGTTATAAATGATATATCATTGATTACTTGACGTGTTATGTGCTATATGTGACTTGTTGGTTAACCGTCGGTCTATATATTTGTTGTTTACTTGTTTATAATATAACTTTCGATCCGTTAATCGGATTTGGGTAAAACGAAGGTTAGATAAAAGTATATGTCGAATAGAATCATATGAGTTGAATATTGATAGATGCTTATGATATGTGAGCAGAAGAGGCAAGGCATAGGAAAGGGAAACAGATAGTCGAGGATTAGCCAGTTGTGATTGAAAGCGAGTGCAGAATAATAAGCTAGTACCAGACAAGTGTTCTGAACTTTCTCGAGATATATTATAGTTGATTGATAGACCTGTTTTATATTGCAAGTGCTTTGATGCACTGAACCCAAAACCCTGATTCCAGTTATTGATCTTGAGCCGTAAACCTGATTAGTTATAGACCATTGATTGTTGTACACCCAAATACGAACCTCAAATATACGATACTCCTCCACAAATACATACAAACTAAATATCAAACACTGAACCAGATTGCTTACACACTCAAACCATTTTATCTTATCCCTTGAAAGACCAAATCCTTGAAACCTTGAAACATTGATTCCTTTGTTATCCAATTCTTTCATTACCCAACAGCCAAGCTTTGAAAATGCCATATTGATCCTTATGAAGATTGAAACCATTTCATTATCAAACATCCAGTGTTGTTTATGATTCTGTTTATTGCTTTACATTATTTATTCTGTTATTATGTTAGAATTGGATTGTTTTTTTACAAAATTGTGGGCCAGATTCATGGTCAGACCATATAATGGTCAAGTTAGGCCAATGTGTGCCTTGGATCCAGTAGTTAGAGCAGTGCTGTGTGCTTTTCTCGGGGTTAGTACGTGACTGATCAGCAGCCTAAGCTTGGTTTTTAAAATGAAAATATAATATCCAATTCTAAATCATAATCCATTGTTCAGTTGATATCATAACCATTTTCACCTGATGATCATTATTCTCAGTTTTGTCATTGTGACTTGGTGAGCTAGTTAGCTCATTTGTGCGATGTTGTTTATGTTCTTTTCCAGTTAAGAAGGAACCAGTTGGTACCGAGGATCCCCAGTCCAGCGCGAGAGCTAGGGGTTGAGGTTGATCGAGTTAAGCTAGTAGGCTTCTTTTGGGATAGTTTGAGTTTGTAAAAGTTTGTAATAATGTTTAATACTCAGTTCTGAGTTTGAATAGTTGGGATTTGAACGATTTGTAGTATAAGTGTGTTTGGCTTGTGTGCATACTTTAACCTGTTGCGGTCCGTGGTAGTTGGTAAGTAGGGTCACTGCATATTATTATTTTATTATTATTATAAGCAGGTTATAAATAAGGTGTGTGTGGACCCCAAACTTCTGATCCGGGTTTGGAGGGCGCCACAGGTTTGGTATCAGAGCTACAGGTTATAAGTCACTGACACAAGCCTAGATTGACGGGAAAGGGTAGAGGGTTATGATTAGAAGTAAGGAATAGAAAGATAGAATGACGAGAAGTTGAGTGTTACGGTATAACAGGTACTAGTATGATTCGCGTCATGGTTCGAGATTCTTATATTCCGATATAATTTCAGATAGCAGCGATGGCCGACTCTTTCATCCCCGTATCAGCTGATCACTCAGAGCCTTTAGTTGGAGGACCGTCTTCAGATCCACGTCCTGCTATTCCACCAGTGTTGGCTATTGTACCTCCACCTGTGTTGCAGCCCGTACCATTGCAGGCTATTCCACCCCGAGGTATGAGACCACCTATCAGAGGACCCCGACCTGCTGATTAAGGCTTTACTGGTCATTCAGTTACAGGAGTACCTTTCCAGTTCTCTTCCTATCCTGTCCCATATCATCAGTTTGAGGCTTGTCTTATGGAGCAGCGATTCCTACAGGGTCAGATTCTGGAGTTATTGCATATTATGCGTACCAGAGAGGTTGGGAGTGGTGAGAGGCGACTTAGAGAGAGGCTCCAGGCGTTTCGTAGAGCAACTGCGGTGAGGATTGCTGAGGCTACACATGAGGACATCACCCCTGATTTTCTAGTGGAGTGGGCTAAGTGGGTGCTAGAGGAGCTTGAGGAGATTGGAGGTCCAGATATGCCATGAGTCAGAGATCTAGAGATAGAGACGTTGATCAGTGTTATTTTGGTTATGTAGTATGTATAGTAGTGTGTAGTGTGTATCTGTAGACTTTTGGGTTGTATTTATAGACTAGCTATGCTGACTAGTGAGTAGGTTGTTGTACCCTTTTGCTTTTACTTCCGAAGCGTCTTTACGCTTGTACTACCCAAAACTTTTGATCTATATATATCAGTACCTTTTCCTTTCCAGCATTTTCATTTACTTAACTGTACCTGTTTTACTTTACCTTATTTATTGCACCAGTTATACCCCTGTGATACCATGTACCCTATTCCCTTAACTATTTATATTCTGTAAAAAAGCATGCAATTTACTTAGTTTAACTGTTACAACTATTTTGAAAAGAGATATTTCTGTTTTACAAAACTTTTCTTTTATGCAAGGAATTTGATTTAAAAGCTAAACAAGTTGTTTGACTCTTTACAGAAAATGCCTCCCAGAAGAAATACCTGCACCAATACCCAGAATGAAGAAACCAACAACAACAACAATAACAACCAAGATGATACAAACTAGAATGCAAACCCAGGACTCATAGACCCAGCAATAGCCCAGATTCTCCAAATCTTGGCCCAACAAACAGTTCACCTGGCACAACAACAACAAAGACAGACCAATCCCCAAGTAACTTTCAAAACTTTTCAGGCAGTAAACCCACCAGAATTCAAGGGTTCCTTAGAGCCGATTGAAGCAAATGTTTGGTTAAAGGAGATAGAGAAGGCATTTACCTTAGTGAAAGTAAAGGAAGAACAGAAGGTTGAGTTTGCAAGTTACTATTTGAAGAATGAGGCCACCTATTGGTGGGAGATAGTGAAGACGTTGGAAGGTACATATGTTATTACATGGGAGAGGTTTAAGGAATTGTTTTTAGAAAAGTATTTTCCTCAGTTTTTCCAGGATCAGATGGAGTTGAAGTTTTTAGAGCTAAAGCAAGGAAATATGTCGGTGGTAGATTATGAGAGTAAGTTTGAGGAATTGTCAAGGTATGTGCCGTCGTATGTGGATACTGACAGGAAGAAGGCTAAGAGATTCCAGCAAGGTTTGAAGCCATGGATCAGAGGGAAGGTAGCCATTTTTTAATTGGATACCTATGCAGGAGTTGTACAGAAGGCTATGATTGCAGAGATAGAGAGTGAGATGTCACAGAAGGAGAAAGAAAGCAAGAAAAGGAAATTTGAAGGGAATAAAGGTCAGTCACAACCAGGGAAGTTTCCAAATTTTAAGAAGGGCAAGTTTCAGCCAGGGAGAAATTTTAATTTCAAGAGACAAAATGCAGGCGACGGAGGCCAGGGCAACCGTCCAGTTAATGCGAATCAGCCGAATCAGTTGAGGTTAACTTTTCCAGATTGTCAGGTATGTGGAAAAAAACATGGAGGAGTTTGTAACCAGTTGAATGTGGTGTGTTTCAAGTACAACCAGAAAGGGCACTATTCAAGGGAGTGCCGAAATCAGCCAGCAAAAGAACCAGCAAATAAGGATCAGCCTATCCGGAATCCAGCAGTGAAGGTTCCAGTCATTGGATTTACGTGCTTTAAATGTGGAAAGCCAGGACATATAGCAAGAGATTGTAAGACACCAGCTCCAGTCAGTAATGCATTGAGGATTATGGGATCTACCCCAGCAGTGAATGAGACTCCAAGGGCTGGAGTTTTTGACATGTCTGTGAAGGATGCTATCCAGGATACTGATGTCGTGGCAGGTACGCTTAATGTGAATTCTTTATGTGCCAAAGTGTTAATAGATTCGGGAGCAACTCGATCATTTGTTTCACAAGATTTTATTAGTAAGTTAAATTATCCAGTTGAGTATTTAAATGAAATAATGACTGTGGAATTAGCAAATCAAGAACGTGTATCTGTTAATCAAGTTTGTGGGAATTGTGAGATTGAGATTTCTGGTAGTAAGTTTTGTGTAGATTTGATACCATTTAAGTTAGGAGAATTTGACGTTATCTTAGGAATGGATTGGTTATCTAAGCACGATGCCCAGATAGATTGTCGAAATAGGAAGGTAATGGTGAAGATGCCAGACGAGAGGATAGTAACGTTCCAGGGCTAGAAGCAAGTAAAGAAGTTCTTAACGATGATTCAAGCCAAGAAGTTACTACGGCAAGGATGCGAGCATTTCGTGGCATATGTGATTGACAGAAGTCAGGAGCCAGCAAAACTTGAAGATATTCCAGTAGTGAATGAATTTCCAGACATGTTTCCCGATAAGTTACCAGGACTTTCTCCAGAAAGAGAAATTGAGTTTGCAATCGACTTAGCACCTGGAACATAACCAGTATCCAAGGCTCCGTACAGAATGGCGCCCATTGAAATGAAAGATCTAGCGAAGTAATTGCAAGAGTTGTTAGAGAAAGGAGTAATCAGACCTAGTGTATCCCTGTGGGGTGCACCGGTTTTGTTTGTCAAAAAGAAGGGCGGAAGCATGAGACTGTGCATCGACTATAGGGAGCTCAACAAGCTTACAATCAAGAACAAGTATCCGGTACCCAGAATTGACGATCTGTTTGACCAATTGAAAGGAGCCAAGTACTTCTCCAAGATTGATTTAAGATCGGGATATCATCAACTAAAGATCAAGCCAGAAGATATACCAAAGACAGCTTTCAGAACAAGGTATGGACATTATGAATTTTTAGTGATGTCTTTTGGATTAACAAATGCCCCGGCAGCGTTTATGGACCTGATGAATAGAATTTTCAAGGAATATTTGGACAAGTTCATTATTATGTTTATAGACGACATTTTGATTTATTCACAAACGGAAGAGGATCATGCGGAACATTTAAGAACAGCTTTGGAGATTTTAAGGAAAAAGAAGTTATATGCTAAATTCTCGAAGTGTGAGTTTTGGCTACAGGAGGTTCAGTTCTTAGGGCATATAGTCAGTAATGAAGGGATCAAAGTGGACCCAGCAAAGATCGAGGCAATTATAAATTGGGAAAGACCGAGAACACCCACCGAGGTAAGAAGTTTCTTGGGATTAGCGGGATATTATCATCGATTCGTTCAAAATTTTTCAAGGATTGCAACACCGTTGAGAAAGCTTACACAGAAGAATGAAAAGTTTATATGGAATGATAAATGCGAAGAAAGTTTTCAGGAATTGAAGCGAAGATTAATCACGGCACCTGTTTTGTTACTTCTAGACGATCTAGAGAATTTCGTAATTTATAGCGATGCTTCTCATAAAGGACTGGGATGTGTTCTGATGCAGCACGATAAGGTGATTGCGTATATGTCAAGGCAATTGAAACCACACGAACATAAATATCCTACTCATGATTTGGAGCTAGCAGCCATAGTTTTCGCTTTGAAAATTTGGAGACATTATCTGTATGGAGAAAAGTGCGAGATTTACACGGATCACAAAAGCTTGAAGTACATATTCACACAGAATGAGCTTAATATGAGGCAAAGGAGATGGTTAGAATTGATCAAGGATTACGACTGCACGATTAATTATCATCCCGGTAAAGCGAACGTTGTAGCAGACGCGTTGAGTCGGAAGGAAAAGTTAAATGTGTTATCAGTACTCGAAGAGATATATAAAGAATTTCAGAAACTGGAATTGGAGATTAGAGTTTGTAAGCTTGATGAAGAAAAAGTGTAGAATATAACTTTCCAACCGGAGTTGTTAGAGAAAATAAAGAAGTGTCAGGAAGATATAATGGATCAAGATATAAATCGTTAGGTAGGTGAAGAATTGTGCACGCAAAAGGATGATCAAGGTATTCTTAGGTTTTCTTCTAGAATTTGGATTCCACCGGTGATGGAGCGGAAGAATGAAATTTTACAGGAAGCTCATAATTTAAGGTATTCAATCCATCCAGTGAGTACCAAGATGTACAGAGATTTAAAGGAGAATTATTGGTGGCAGACATTAAGAGGGAAATTGCGAAATGGGTTAGCAGATGTTATATATGTCAGAGATTTAAAGCAGAGCATCAGAGACCAAGTGGATTGCTACAGCCATTGGAGATTCCAGAATGGAAGTGGGAACATATTGCCATGGATTTCATAGTTGGATTACCAAGGACAAGGGCTAATCATGATGCCATTTGGGTTATAGTGGATAGACTTACCAAGTCAGCTCATTTTATGCCTATAAATGAAAGATTTTTGCTCGACAAGTTAGTCCATATATACCTGAAGGAAATTGTAATTCGTCATGGAGTTCCTGTGTCTATTGTATCTGATCGAGATCCAAGATTTAATTCAAGATTTTGGAAGAGTTTTCAAGAATGTTTGGGAACGAGACTGAATATGAGTACGGCTTATCACCCACAGACGGACGGTCAGAGTGAAAGAACGATCCAAACAATTGAAGATATGTTACGTGTTTGTGCTATTAATTTGAAAGAGAGTTGGGATGAGCATTTACCTCTAGAAGAATTTGCTTACAACAACAGTTATCACGCCAGTATTGGGATGCCAGCCTATGAAGCCCTTTATGGACGCAAATGCAGATCTCCAGTATACTGGGACGAAGTAGGAGAACGCAAAATACTTGGACCTGAATTAGTGCAGCAGACAAAGGAAGTTGTGGAAGTTATCCAGAAGAGATTGATGGCAACACAAGATCGCCAAAGAAAATATGCAGATCAATCAAGGAAAGACATGGAATTTGAAGAAGGAAGCTTAGTATTACTGAAAGTATCACCGTGGAAGGGATTAATGAGGTTTGGAAAGAAAGGAAAGCTGAGCCCAAGATATGTCAGACCTTTTGAGATTCTAAAGAGCGTTGGCAAAGTAGCTTACGAGTTGGTGTTACCTCCGCACATGGAGCACATTCATAATGTTTTTCACGTATCGATGCTTAAGAAGTATAATCCAGACTCCAGGCATGTAATAGAATATGAGCCAATAGAGCTTCAGGCAGATTTGTCATATGTAGAGAATCCAATAGAGATTCTAGAGGAAAGAGAGAAAGTATTAAGAAATAAAGTGGTAAAGTTAGTAAGAGTATTGTGGAGAAACCCAAAGGTTGAAGAGTCAACCTGGGAGTTAGAAAGTGATATGAGAGAAAAGTACCCTCATCTGTTTTTATAGGAGATTCTGAGGACAGAATCCTTTTAAGGGGGGAAGGTTGTAATATCCGGGAAATATCGTGTAATTATTTTTGCTAATAAATAATTATTATATGTGTTCAGTATCTATTCTATGAATTATTTGTTAAGTGTTAAATGTATTTGGATGTTTAAAAATAATATTAATTGAGTATTTTAATTTTTATATGTCCAAAATAAAATATAGATAATTGTCATATCTTCCTATTTATTTTTATGATGATTTATGATTTTATAGGAAATATATGGATTTTATAAAATCTTTTTCCGATTATTTAAAAGCTATTTTATACAAACGGGAACCAACCGACGTCACCCGTTTTTATGTTTTTATAACCCGAAACTCTTCCGAGAACTCCTTCATAACCTAATTGTAATATTCCGAGCATTTTCCATGTTTTGACTTTTTCGATCCGGCGCAACATTTTCGATTCATTATTTATTTCTGTAAATCGATAAAACTCGTATTTTCGATAAACGGGATCTTTTTATTAAACTATCACAATTATCACCTCGTAGTACGTGTAACTAGGCGCTGAGACCAAGACCGCAGTATAAATTGTACTGATTTGGATAATTATCCCGAAAACCGGTACCGTTTGGATAAGTTTTTATAAATAAACGTACCATTTTATACCCGGAATGATCTAACGGGATACTAATTTTACGTAATTATAAATAGCCTTTTACCGTTTTTTATTCCGTATCAAAATCATTTGCTGTCAGTTAAATATATAATTTTCCAAAGAAAAACCCTAAATTCATAAAACCTTCTGAGAATCAAACTACAATTTCAAGGTGTTATTGAAATCAGTTGGGAAAGTTGGAGTAACCAAATCGAAGGTCTCGAGGAGTACTATCAGATTCTGTGTTCCATATCACTGCAAAAATCAAGGTTTATTTTCTGAAAATTTATTTATTTTTGAATTATTTTTATTAAAAATATGAATTTTTGTTCGGATGATTGTTTGAATGATTTGATGATTGTATGTTGTAGAGCTTGTTTTCCTGATGATTTTCACATGTCATACGTCTGATTTGGAGTTCAATAACATGTTCAAAATTGAGTTTAATTTTCGAATTTTGAAATTAGGGTTTATAACCCGTATGAATGCTTTCAATTGAAATTTGGGGCTTTATGATTTAGGGGTTATTATCTGTTGATTTATAGTGGGTTGTGTTCCTTATGAAATTTGCAATCGATTGGTATATAGCTCGTTAACAGAGGATGTCTGAATCGAAGGGAGATGTGTTTTCAAATTCCCGATGTTTCGCCGGAAACTGGCTAAGTTCTTGGCAATTTTCCGGCGACTAGGTAGAGTATATCAGGAGGTGATGGTGATGGGAGGATGCCGGAGGCGAGTTCTCCGGCGAACCCCGACTGTTTTCCGGCGAGGGCTGGAAAAATTACAGTTTAGTACCTCAATTATTGGGGACGATGAGGTTTAGTCCCTGGAGTTTCCAGAGTTTGCAAATTTTGGATTCCTGTTTTAAAAATATTCAAAAATCATATTTTCTATTTTTTTTATTATAAAAATTCGTTTTTAATTTCTGAAAATTCCAAAAATTATTATTTTTAATTCCAAAAATTATTTTTAATTCAAAAATAAATCTGAATTAATTAGTTAATTAATTTCAGTTAATTTTTAATTGATTAATTGGTCAATTAATTCGAAAATTAATTAATTAATTGATTTAATTAATTATTAATTGATTTTAATTAATTATTTAATTAGATTTAATTATTTAAAAATGATTTAAAAATTCTAAAAAATAGTTTCGAGCTTTAAAATATTATTTTAAATTCTTTTCAAGGCTCGATAATTATTATAAACTTGTTTTGAAGCCAGATTGGGCCAACCGAACCCTGTTTATTACTCCGAAATTGATCCAACGACCCGTTTTAATTCCGAAAAATGTTTTAAAAATCATTTTAAATACCCGAAAGCCTGTTTATGACCCGAGACTCCATTATAAATGATATATCATTGATTATTTGACGTGTTATGTGCTATATGTGATTTGTTGGTTAACCAGATAGTCGAGGAGTAGACAGTTGTGATTGAAAGCGAGTGTAGAATAATAAGCTAGTACCAGGCAAGTGTTCTGAACTTTCTCGAGATATATCAAACACTGAACCAGATTGCTTACACACTCAAACCATTTTATCTCATGCTTTGAAAGACCAAATCCTTGAAACCTTGAAACATTGATTCCTTTGTTATCCAATTCTTTCATTACCCAACAGCCAAGCTTTGAAAATGCCATATTGATCCTTATGAAGATTGAAACCATTTCATTATCGAACACACAGTGTTGTTTATGATTCTGTTTATTGCTTTACATTATTTATTCTGTTATTATGTTAGAATTGGATTATTTTTTATAAAATTGTGTACCAGATTCGTGGTCAGACCATATAATGGTCAAGTTAGGCCAATGTGTGCCTTGGATCCAGTAGTTAGAGCAGTGATGTGTGCTTTGCTCGGGGTTAGTGCGTGACTGATCAGCAGCCTAACCTTGGTTTTTAAAATGAAAATATAATATCCAATTCTAAATCATAATCCATTATTCACTTGATATCATAACCATTTTCACCCGATGATCATTATTCTCAGTTTTGTCATTGTGACTTGATGAGCTAGTTAGCTCATTTGTGCGATGTTGTTTATGTTCTTTTCCAGTTAAGAAGGAACCAGTTGGTACCGAGGATCCCCAGTCCAGCGCGAGAGCTAGGGGTTCAGGTTGATCGAACTAAGCTAGTAGGCTTCTTTTGGGATAGTTTGAGTTTGTAAAAGTTTTTAATAATGTTTAATACTCAGTTCTGAGTTTGAATAGTTGGGATTTGAACGATTTGTAATATAAGTGTGTTTGCCTTGTGTGCATACTTTAACCTGTTGCGGTCCGTGGTAGTTGGTAAGTAGGGTCACTGCATATTATTATTTTATTATTGTTATAAGCAGGTTATAAATAAGGTATGTATGTGGACCCCAAACTTCTGACCCGGGTTTGGAGGGCGCCACACATGTGGTGGATATGAAGAAAGAGACCCCTACCTTGGATGAGATTCCCATATTAAGAGAATTTCCCGACGTCTTTCCAGAGGAATTTCCAGGATTACCACCTGACCGAGAGATAGAGTTCTCCATTGATTTGATACCCGGAGCCGAACCAGTTTCCAAAGCTCTATATAGAATGGCTCCAGCAGAAATGAAAGAATTAGCCAAGCAACTTCAGGAACTATTAGATAAGAGATTTATTCAACCTAGTGTTTCTCTGTAGGGTGCTGCAGTGCTATTCGTAAAGAAGAAGGATGGGAGTATGAGGTTGTACATTGACTACAGAGTGTTGGACAAATTGACAATAAAGAACAAGTATCCTTTCGCCACACATCGACGATTTGTTTGATCATCTTAAGGGGGCATGTCATTTTTCAAAGATTAATTTAAGGTATGGCTACCACCAACTGAAGATAAAGCCCGAAAATATTCCCAAGACTGCATTCAGAACAAGGTATAACCATTATGAGTTCTTAGTAATGTCGTTTGGATTGACAAATGCGCCAGCGGCTTTTATGGATTTAATGAACCTGGTGTATACGGGGTACTTTGATAAGTTTATTATTGTATTTATTGATGACATCCTCATAGATTCAAAGACTTCAGAAGATCATACAACGCATCTACGGATTGCCCTTCAGAGGTTAGGAGAAAAGCAATTGTATGCCAAATTTTCCAAGTGTGAGTTTTGGTTGTCAGAAGTACAGTTTCTTGGACATGTGGTGAGTAAGGAAGGCATCAAGGTAGACCCTGTAAAGATTGAAGCCGTATCCAAGTGGGAGCAACCGAAGACTCCGACAGAAATAAGAAGTTTTCTTGGACTAGTAGGATATTATCGAAGGTTTGTAAAGGATTTCTCTAAGATTGCATCCCCATTAACCAAGTTAACCAGGAAGAATGAGAAGTTTATTTGGATGGAAAAGTATGAAGAAAGTTTCCAGAAATTGAAAAGGAGGTTAGTGACAGCTCCAGTACTAGCATTTCCAGATGAGATGGGAAACTTTGTTATTTATAGTGACACTTCTTTGAAAGGGTTGGGTTGTGTACTGATGCAACACGATAAATTTATCGCTTATGCCTCCAGACAACTAAATCCCCATGAGCAGAAGTATCCAGTCCATGATCTTGAGTTGACAGTTATAGTATTTGCTCTGAAATTATGGCGTCACTACTTGTATGGAGATAAGTGCGATATTTACACGGACCACAAGAGAAGGTAGTTGGAATTGATCAAGGACTACGACTGTTCCATTAACTATCATCCAGGAAAAGCCAATATGGTGGCTGATGCTTTGAGCAGAAAATAGAAGATTGGTTCAGATTGCGGATGAACTACCTCGAGACTTAGAAAAGATGGAAATTGAAGTTCAAGTACCAAGTGGAAGTCAGGAGCAACTGTACGAGATTACCTTCCAACCAGCATTGATGTAAAAAATCAAAAGGTGTGTCAAGAAGGAGTTATGGAACAAGAGTTGGATACTTTGACGGGAGAAGAATTGTGTACCCAAAGGGATAACCAAGGTTTATTCAAATTTTCTTCCAGAGTTTGGATTCCTAATGTGATGGAACTGAAGAATGAAGTATTACATGAAGCGCACAACTCTCGGTTTCCTATCCACCCTGGTAGCACTAAGATGTACCAAGACTTGAAGAAAAACTTCTGGTGGCCAGAAATGAAGAAGGATATTTCGAATTGGGTTAGTAAATGTCATGTGTGTCAGATGGTGAAAGCAGAACATCAACGACCAAGTGGATAATTACAACCTTTGGAAATTCCCCAGTGGAAGTGGGAAGAGATCGCGATGGATTTTATGATGGGATTACCGAAGACGAGAGCAAATCATGATGCCATTTGGGTAATCATTGATAGGTTGACCAAGTCAGCGCATTTTCTTCCGATCAATGAAAGGTATTCCTTGGAAAAGATAGTTAAGCTGTATTTGGATGAGATAGGGACCAAGCATGGAATTCCTGTGTCCATAGTGTCAGATCGAGACCCGAGATTCAATTCCAGGTTTTGGACCAAGTTTCAAGAATGCTTAGGAACTAAGTTGAATATGAGTACCGCCTATAATCCTCAGAAGAACGGTCAAAGTGAGAGAACAATTCAAACCATAGATGATATGTTGAGAGTTTGTGTCTTGGATTTTAAGGGAAATTGGGATGAACACTTATCTTTAATTGAATTTTCGTCCAACAACAGCTACCATGCCAGCATTAGAATGCCGCCTTATGAAGCTTTGTATGGACTTACGTGAGATCACCATTATATTAGGATGAAGTAGGAGAGAAGAAAGTGTTAGGCCCTGAGTTGGTTCAGCAAACTAAGGACGCAGTGGCATTGATTCGGAAAAGGTTAGAAGCATCCCAGGATAGGCAGAGAAAGAATGCAGACTTGCATAGAAAGGATATGAATTTTGAGATAGGAGCACTGGTGTTACTAAAAGTATCACCTTGGAAAGGGTTAGTGCGATTTGGTCAGAAAGGTAAACTTAGCCCCAGATTTATAGGACCATTTGAGGTGTTGAAGAAAGTAGGAAAGGTTGCGTACGAGATAACATTACCACTGCAGTTGCAGTATATTCACAATGTGTTCCACGTATCCATGTTGAAGCCCTATATTCTTGATTCAAATCAGGTTATAGAATACGAGCCCATTGAACTTCAGCCAGATTTGTCCTACGTGGAACAACCGATCCAAATCTTAGACCGTAAAGAGCGAGTCCTTAGGAATAAGTCGATCCCCATAGTGAAAGTTCTGTGGAGAAATCCTCGAGTAGAAGAGTCTACTTGGGAATTAGAGTCAGACATGCTTGATTAATATCCTCATTTGTTTAGCTAAGTCAGATTCTGGGGACAGAATCTTTTTGAGGGGGAAAGGATATAAAGACTCGTATATTTGCTATCATTTTTATTATTATTTTAAAGTGTAAAAATTGAATAAATAACTAAATAAAATATGTGCATTGGTTTTGGCAACAGTGTGTTGATTTTTATTATGTGTCTGTGATTTATTGGTAAGTAGGTTAGAATTTTTGTGATTCATTATTGAGTTATATGATTTTGTTACACTTCTAAAATTGATTTTATTACAATTTTAATTCCATAAATATCTGGATTGCCTCTAAAATTGGTTTTATAATTTTATAATCACAATAATTATTTTTGGGATTTTATAAAATTGAGAAATCAATATTTCATTAAATATTTATCTTTAAATGATTTTCAGATTGTGTTTATTTGTAAAATCCATATTTAAATCCAGAATTCTTCAAAAAATCATGAAACTCATATTTTATTAAGTTTATAATATTCTGGGAATTTTAAAATTATTTTGGAAATTTTCGGGATTAATTTCACTTGTGCGTTGTTTCGTTTAATTGTTAAAAACGGGTATAAACTGCATTTCAGAAATTGTTTTAAAATTATAAAAACTACATTTTATTTACTTCGGGATATTTCTAACATTTTAGAACTTTTTTGGTAATTTTTTGACTCATTTTCAACCGTAACTTTGTTCGATAAATTACTCAATTCAAGATAAAATTTGGGCCTCGGTAATTTCAGAGACACGTGTCAAAATCTTATAAAAAAATTAACACGCATCCATTGTACTTGATACGTGTTGGATGCAGCTTAATTCACAAACACACACACACACACACCAAGCATCACACAGTCTTGTCTCTCTCTCTCTCTCTCGTCTCGCATCTCTCTCGTTTCTCTCCTCCTTCCTCGGTTTTCTCCCTTTCTTGTTTCCAGTCGCCGCAGTTCTTACTTTTCTGGTAAGCCTCCACCTGATTATCCGGTTTGGCTTGGTTCTGTTGCTATGTAATTGATATATATATATATATATATATGTGTGTGTGTGTATATTCGCATATATGTGTGTACAGATGTAGTGTTGTATATATGCTTAGTATGTGTGTGTTGTTGCCGGTGTTTTTGTCGCCGGTGGTTGCCCTGTTTTCCGATTGTTGTGCAATTGTTCTATTTCTTGTTCCTCTTGCTGCGCGTGTGGCGCGTGTGGTTTGGATTGTTTTTTTAATATTATTTATTAATCTCTGCAGGAATTTATTCGAGTAATATTCGTGATAAAAATATATTTTTCGTGGGGGGAAAAATGATTTCTACTAATCGGATGAATTTATTCTGAGTCCTAAATTTTATAAATAAATAAAATGATTTGTATAAAATGTTTTCGAAAATAAATAGAATAAATTGTATAACCGGTCTCGTATATAAGTGACTTTGGAATTTTGGGAATTGTGTTGCGAATTTTGGATTGTGTTTAGTTGTGAATACTGGCGTCGATTGTGATCGACGGGTGGGATTTTAAACAAAAGAGTTCCTGCCAAAATTTTCAAAAAAATATTTTAAATACGAGATTACGTACTTTAATATATAAAACGTTTTATCTATGTGTGAATACAAATTACTTGAATATGTGTATAATTATACGAGCTAGGTTATCAAATTGGGTTATCAGGGTTCGAGGATATCAAGCATGTCGGTGTAACTGATTAGGGTATTCTGTTATTGTAGATCCCAGTCAAGTCTCGCAAGGACCGAAGTCAGCGTAAAAGCTACTTAGGGTTTTCAAAAGTGTTGCAAGGCAAGTACCCTGACCATTCTTTTATGGTTCAGTACATATGAATAGACTAATTTTTTATTCTCGTAAAGGAACAAAAACGTTTTAAGTTACGTATCCCCTATAGTTATAAATCATTGTTCTAACGCTGTTTGGGGAAAAGTAACTTCAAAAAGGGTACCTATCTCGAATGAAAATGATTTGCGAACCAGTTTTACATGTGTTATTAAAATGAATGGCTTTTGAAATGAGATAGGTACAAGTGTTTTGAAAACTGGATAAAATAATCATATATGGGATACATAGGGGCCAAAGTAGGCCTATTGAGGTGGCGTAAGAGGCTAATTTGGTTGCGCGTATTATATAACCAATTAGTCCAGCAGGTCAGAGACCTAGCTAGTCTCTGAGTTCCGGAACAGTTAAATGGGATAGCAGTTAGAACCGTGTGGTGTTGATATCCTGATTAGTTGTCTTCACATATCTGATTTGGCTTTGTGATTCCCGTAAGGGTATAAGTAATTGATACAGTGGTTTTATAAATGTGAATAGAATGCTAAAATTGGACTCTGGTACTTACACAACACACTACTACGTTTATTTGGTTAAAAGCATGCTAGTCAGTAATATCCAGTTATCTCAGTTTTTCTTTATATACTGTTGCTCGAAATGATTTACATATTACGGATTTCGTGTTGATTATAGTTCTGTTCCTATAACTGTTTACATTACTGTTTTTTTCTTGATATTAATATGTTGGTACTGCTAAGCGATTATGCACACCCTTGCAACCTGTTATGTATATATCACAGATGCCTAGAAGACCAATCAGACCTTGGCAGAATCGTATTTCAGCCTCTTCAGGACCCGACTCCTCAAAGGTAGTTAGTATCAGACCACACATGGTCTGATGAGTTATTGAATAAGTTAGAGTGTGTCAGACTTTTGAATAAGTGGTTTGTAATAATGGATAGCTTGGATCATACTTGAACCTGGATCGGATCTTGGTTCGGGGTTGAGTTAGTATATTTTAATAATAATCTTGTTGTTTATATTTCTGTTAATTGTGTTTGGTGACGTCAACTCTCGACCCCGGGGTTGAGGCCATCACAGACTTGCTGAGCAAATAATGGCTCACCCTTTTTGTTGTTATTCATGTTGTTTGTTTTTAGTCAAGAAAGAGAATAAAACCTATCCGGACTCGTGTGGTAAAGAAACGTGTCAGTAAGCGGGATTATCCAATACCAAGAGTGCTAATCACGATAAAGGAAGAGAGCTTTGAGCTACCTGAACAGGTGTAGTGTAGATAGTTATGATGTGAGTTTGAATAAAAATGAATTTAGTTTAAAACTTGTTTAGATAATGGTTTGTAATTAAGAGAGTTCTATGAGATTCTATATTTGAGTTTGTAATAAAGATAGTGTGTGGTTCTTGTTTTCATACCTCAACCTTAAAAGATCATGGATAGATGTAAAGGGGTTAGATATATATTTGCATAATCATTATACAGGTTTGTATTATATGGGATATTGGGAAGTAACCCCCAGATCTAGACCTCGTATTTGGAGGGCGTTACAGTTGGCAGCAGAGCAGTAAGTTTTGGTCCCTGAAATAAGAACATTAGGATTAAGATAAGATAGGAAGATCACATAAGATAGGAATAGTATTGTTAGGGTTAGATAGCTTTTAATATTTGGAATTTATGAGTTCTAGGAGTACTAAGTGACCCTCTATTGTCTTATGTTTCGGTTATATTATCAGATGGTGTCTTCATCTTCCGATAGGACAGTGACAGGACCAGTAGCTCCAATAGTCCCACCAGTGTATGTGGAGGCCCCGGCACCGATACCTCCAGCACAGATACCCCAGAAGCCAGCACCTCCAGCACCAGAGCAACTACTAGATCCTATGGAGATGTTTGATCCCCTGGAGTTTTTCGAGCCATTTCTACCACCTTCACTACTTTTGCAGTACCAGTTTATCCCTGAGATAGAGCCAGAGCTTCCACCAGTTGCAGCTCCACTTCCTTTACATGTGTATGCTCAAGCTCCTGAGGTCTTTCAGACGGCCCCAGTGGAGGGGATAGGAGAGCATGATATAGGTTTACAGTTGGGATTACCATAACAGGATGTTGCCGGGATACATAGAAGTCCGTCTCAGGAATCATTTGGTCAGGTTAGAGAGCCACACATGGTACCTTATCACGAGTATAGTAGCCTGAGGGAGGATGTGCATTATTGGAGATCCCAGTGCAGGGATATTATGGGATTATTTGATCAAATAAACAGAGGACCTTTATCAGCACTGTAACCAGATTACTTACTGAGGCGGAGACTTCAGCAGACCGTCTACAGCGCTTCTCTTGAGTTAGATGCTTTGATTCATGATAGGGCTCATACATATGCAGAGTTTCATAGAGCCACTCATCTTGCTCGGTCAGTTCTTGAGACCCTTCGACGGGAGTTAGACCGTATTCCACCAGGATTCTAATGTGTGACAGTTGGACCGGGATTTTGTAGTATATGTGATATATGTAGATAGAGGCAGCTATAGTATAGTAAGACTAGATGTATATGTTTACCCAATTTTGATCATCCGCGGTTATGATAGACTTTATGTTGGACTTTTGTATCAAGCATTAACACTTGATGCTGGTGTCTGTTATATAGAATAAACCTTTTTCAACTTTTTCTTTCTTTTTACTTACAGTTTCAGTCTTTACAGTAATTACATTTACTTTACTGTTTTACAATTTTTCCGTATCTTTAAATTTCGTTTAATTTTGAAAAGATAAATGAAATGTTTGAAATATTATTGTTCAGTTTATAAATTATTTCAAATGGGTTGCTTAAAATCTTAATTTGTTGAAAATTTTGTTTTAATACCATCCAAAACTGTTTTATTATCAGAAAAATGGCACCAAAAAGAAAGACCAGAACTGAGACCTCCAACAGCAATTCTGAGGAACAGAATAATAATACCATGAACCAAATGTTCCATCTAATATAACAATAGATGGTAATGATGCAACATCAGATGCAACAACAACAACAACAGATTCAGCAGCACATGTTACAACAACCACCCCGTCCAGAACCACAAATACCACCAGTTGTGCATGTTGTTACTTTTAAACAGTTTCAGTCAGTTAAGCCTCCAGAGTTTGAGGGCACTGCGTGTTAGGAATATGTTGTGTACTTGATGATAAGCTAAACAAAACACATTAGTAGATTTAACTTGGTGAATTTTGTAGCACCCGATAGATGATCAATTATAGTCCCGACGGATGACTAATTGATATCCACCGGGTGAGTAGCTCATGTAACAGTAAGTGCTGTAGCACATTTCTGCAAACAACTTTGTATAGATTCTGTAGTAGCTTATGAATCATGTAAACTGCTAGTAGATGTACATAATAGGTTGATTAAATGTAAATATAAGGTGTCTTGTAATTCTGCATAAATGAAATTGAGTAAAGTGATAAATGGCTACCCGACAGATGATCAACAAGGCTACCGACGGATGATCAATAAGGCTCCCCGATGGATAACAAGAATGTACCCGATGGATGATCAATTCAAATATCTGTTGATAGTGACAACACATTCACATGCGTCGAGTGTTTGCAAAAGGAATGTGGCAGCCTGTTTAACAGGGTTTTTGAGAACAAAGAAGCATTACCATTTCCATGCTATTATGAAGATATTCAAAGATGTTGTAATAGAGTAGTGAAGCAGCATGGAGTTAGACTTGATAGATTTTGTTTTATTATCTTGTCTTATTACCATGTAAACTTGGTGATATATAAACCAAGTGTATCAAGTAGAACAATTAACAAGACTAAGCAAATACATTCTCAGAGAAACATTTGTAAGCTGAATCCTGTAGTATTTCTCTGTAAGTTTAGTTGTTCATATTTGTAAGCAGCTGTGAGCTATTCAAGCTTCACATGGTTCTCACTCGATATATATATATATATATATATATATATATATATATATATATATCTGATGGATACATTCAAATCCACCAGAAAGTTTTAAAGACCTGAGTTTTTATTACTTTGTGTTTTATTTACTTAACTCCTTATTTCTCACTATGTAAATCAAACAGTTAAATATAAATTGAGTTAGAACCTTTTTTCATAAATCTAAAAAGGAGCCAGAATTACATTCAACCCGCCTTCTGTAATTCTTGTTGTATTGTTAGGGAATAATAATTGGTATCAGAGCGAGCTCTTGAAGTACAAAGAGTTTAAAGATCACAACAAAATAGCAAGATGAACAAGAAGGATGTTGGAGTGAAGATTCCATTTTTGGACAAAGACAATTATCACCACTGGAAGGTGAAGATGCACCTACATCTTCTTTCTCAAGATGAGGCCTATGTGGATTGTATAGAGAAAGGTCCTCATGTGCCAATGAGAGCTGCAACAGGCAATGAACCATCTATTCCCAAGCCTAGGCATGAATGGTCAGATCCTGATATTGAGCAAGTCAGGAAAGACAAGAAGGCCATGAATATATTATTCAACGGAGTTGATGGTGATATGTTTGATAACATCATCAACTGCAAAACAACCAAGGAGGTTTGGGACACAATTCAGATAATCTGTGATGGTACTGAGCAAGTAAGGGAGAATAAGATGCAGTTGCTAATTCAGCAATATGAGCACTTTCATTGTGAAGATAGTGAGTCTCTCACTGATATTTTTAGTAGATTTCAAAAACTACTAAATGCTATGAAGTTGCATGGAAGAGTCTATCATACAAAAGACTCCAATCTCAAGTTTCTTAGATCTCTTCCAAAGGAGTGGAAACCAATGACAGTCTCACTGAGAAATTCTCAGTGTTTACAAGGAGTTTACCTTGGAGAGACTGTATTACATCCTGAAAACTTATGAGCTTAAAATAGAGCAAGATGAGATGATGGAGAAAGGAAGGAAGAAAGGAGGTTCCATAGCACTGGTTGCTGAGTTAGAAAAGGAGAAGGAGGTGAAGGTAGAAGCTGTTGAGTGTACTTCAAGGGTCTGTGAAAACAAGGGTAAGGGGCTTGTAGTTAAAAATGAAGACAATTTGAGCCAAGATGACATGGATGATATTGATGAGCATTTAGCTTTACTTTCCAGAAGATTTTCCAAGCTCAAGTTCAAAAAGAACTTTGGAGCAGCTATGCCAAAAAGAAACATGGTGGATAAATCCAAATTCAAGTGTTTCAAATATGGCTTGGCAGGGCATTTTGCCAGTGAGTGTAGAAAGTCAGATTCCAGTAAAAAGAAGTTTGAGCCTGTTGATTATAAAAAGAAGTATTTTGAGTTGCTCAAGCAAAAGGTAAGGGCTTTCATTACACAAGAAAATGACTGGGCAGCTGATGGTTTGGATGAAGATGAAGATGTTAGCTATGTCAATCTAGCCCTAATTGTAACACCCCCAGATCCGGGATCGGGGATCCGGGTCATCACGGCCTTTCTTTCCATAGATATCACTTAACTTAATTAAAATAAATAACCTCATGATGTGACCCCATACTAACACACACCACAACACGTTATAGTCTCAGAGATGAAATTGAAATAAGTAAAAGTCCTTGAACCCACAGATTAAAAGTTATTACAACCCAAAATGATTACTTAATAAGTTTACAGTTAATTGCCATTATCTGCCACAAGTTATAATTATACATAATTGATTCCCAAAAGTAGAATGCCTGATCTACAGATAGATCTACCTCTGCAACTATAGCAGCTATGATATCAACGGGAAGACGCGGGACGCTTCCCACGCTCTTGTGCTGGGTCTGCTTAAGCCTTGCCATCTTTCCTAATTATTGTTGTGTGATGAAGAAATGAAGCAACAGTGAGCATTACAGCTCGCAAGATAATATATAGTGTAATTAATAATGCAAGTATCTAAATGGATAACTTACTGGAAATTCTTATCAAGTGTAAGATAATTAATTTCTGGATATAAGCTTAAAGGGATATGAAGTTACCAAATAATTCACTATACTTATATCATTTTAGAAAACTACTTGCACTACCACTATTCAAAGTATAATAAGTTTTTGAAGTTCGTCACATAGATGAGACTACAAGATAAGACTTGAGTGGATTCAATCTTTGAAATATCATTTGAAAGAATGAAGTTACGAGATACTTCATTAAGTCCCGATATATATATACCTATATATATATATCTCATACATTCCCTGAAAACCTCTGTTATGAAAATTATAAACAGAGTTGTAATATCCAATGAATTTGGAATGAAGAAAATTTTGGCATAAACCCGATATCTCGTTGATCAGGCAAAGATACCCATTAATTAACCTTCCCTACTATAGATGGATGAATTCCTCGCCGGTCATCACCTTGGCCGCATTAGGACCTCGCGCTAGACCGTTACCCGGCCACTCATGCGTGGATGGACTGTCACTGAGCCTCTTACACCTTCATAGACCGTACCCCGGCCTGTCGCTTATGCCCACTCAATTAGATGGACTTACTTCCCGAACATTGGGCAAGTAATCAAATTGTTTTCTTAAAACAGCAACCTCGTTGCGAATATAAAATACACCACAGAGCCGGATCTCTTAGATTTTTGAGCGAGTATTCAAGTCCCTTTTGAAAGGGAGATCTTAAATTTGAAAATGAGTTTTGGGATCCGCTCTCACTTTTAAAACCATTTTGAAGACTCAAAAACATTTTAAAGAATGTTTTGAGTATTGATGATTTGATAAAATAAATCAGTCCCGATATATTAGAAAATATCTGAATATTATTATTTAAATAATATTCCCATAAAGGATAACATTTATAAAAAAATAATTGAAGTAGAAGTTTTAAAACTCATACTTGAAACGAATAATAATAAAAAAAGATATACTTATACGAAAGTACGATCCTTATTTGAATAATCGAATATAAGTTTGATTATTATTCAGAACCATCGAATATACCCTATTCGATTAATAGTTATAGAAAACTATATATATATAAATATAAATATATTATACTCGGGAACATCGACTCCCGGTTTAGAAAAATATTCACCTTTGGGTCCCCTATACTAAGGGTATACGCAACCACTGCTTATCTCTAGCATAGGTATTATGCAGTTTATAAGCAATTGAATTGATAATAGAATATCAAGATTACGAAACAGGCATGCATATAAATGTCATATCACATGCTGCAATATATCGCAAGACTTTTCTAATAATAACCATGCACTTATCTCAAGATAATGCATCAATATATTACATCACAACAACAGTATAACGGGTAGAAAACTTGCCTGAGCGACTGGGGGTGGTAAAAGGCCTGGGGCGAGTCTGGTAACCTATAAACAACATATAAGTTGGAATTAAACCACAGTCGCTTAAGAAACTAGTCTTTAACCAATTAGACCCTAACGTTCGCTTTTGTGTTTAACGATTCACATAAGTCGCCCGAGTACATCGAATTCAAGAGAACCACATATCAAAATGAAGCTTACGACACAATCTAGCTAAACATGGCAAAGTCACATATTCAACAGTTAGCTCTCTATCCCAAACACTAAGACCAAGCAGTTGTATGAAAAAGGGCATTATGACGGCTATATTTACGCGATTACCAAGTTTTAAACCACTCCAAACAACCATAATTCAACTCACAACCAACAATACAACCAACCCTCACCCAAACCTTACTACATCAGTCCCAAACCTCAAGATTTTCCAATTCATTCAACCCAAACATGAACTACTCACTATACTTAAGTTTCATTAACTATAAACAAGGTTCCAACATCCAAATCAATACAAATCCAATCCAAACTTTAAACACACAAGAATCATGCTTCTCATTTACTATAACAATCAAAACCATTCCTAATACTCAAAAGGAAAGCTAGGGTGTGGAGGTGTTATACCTTCCTTGGAGTGATTAGAGTAGCTAGGAAGCCTTAAAAAGCCTTGAGATAGCCTTGGAATGCTTGGATCTTAAAGGAAAAACAAAGAAAACAAAGTTAGTAACTTGAAAACACTATTCATCATCTTCTTCCTTGATTTATTGGAAGAGATTCATGAAGAATTGGAAGTTTAAACTCCTAGGATATGCTTATCTAATCATCAAGAAGCTGAGGGATTTACCTTGGATTTGTTTATGAAGTGAAGCTTGAATTCTTGAAAATTTTCTTCCTTGGGATGAAGAAAGCCGAGAGAAATGGAGGGGGAGAGTGTTTTTTTCTTTGCTAATTGTGTTTGTGGTGGAAAATGGGAGTTGGATGAGATATTTGGGTGGTTAATTGGTTGATTAAAGTGAGTGGAGTGTGATTAAACATGACATCACCTTGGTGACTTCATCATTTGCCACTTGTCATTACTTGGTGGTGGAAGCATCTTTTATGCTAATCCTTACTTAATTGCTTGATCATTATCCTTAATCCTTGTACTAATCTCTCTTGCATTACTCGTCGTTTAATTATTTTATGACTCATTTATCATTTGAGGGATCATATCCGGAATCTTATTACTTGGGTTCCCCTAAACCTTTCTCAATATTTTATATTCCTTTTTTGATCCTCTCTTATAATCCTTGAATTTAAATCCTTTTAATCATGTTACCTTATACTCAATTCTTCCAGTATCTGGTGGATTTTCGAGAAAAATCAAAGTGTTCGAATTTGGATTCTGACAATCTTTACATACACTTATATACCATATAGTGTACTAATAAGATCTCCGAATATCAATAAAAGATCTCCTACATAGTGTGGCATAAAATTTTTTCATAATCAGCAAAATCACTATTCATAAGGGTTATAAAAAGTCCAAAATTTTTGGGGTTATTACAGTCTCCCCTCCTTAAAAGGATTCCATCCCGGAATCAGTTAGAAAACAAATGGGGGTACTTTTCTAGCATTGTGCTCTCTAGTTCCCAAGTTGACTCCTCCACATTATGATTCTGCCATAACACTCTGACTAGCTTGATTACCTTGTTCCGAAGCACTTGCTCCTTTTTATCCATAATCTTCACTGGTTTCTCCACATAAGTCAGGTCTAGTTGCATGTCCACATGCTCGTATTCCACTATGTGCCTGGAATCCCGATGATACTTCCTTAGCATTGACATATGGAACATATTATGAACTTTTTGTAGGTTCGGGGGTAAAGCTAGCTCGTAAGCTAACTTCCCAATTCGTCTTAGTATCTCAAAAGGTCCAATGTATCTTGGGCTTAATTTCCCTTTCTTTCCAAACCTCATCAATCCTTTCCAAGAGGATACCTTTAGCGGTACTAAATCCCCTACTTCATACTCCTTGTCCTTTCAGGCTAGGTCTGCATACTTCTTCTGTCGGTCTTGGGCTGCTACAAGCCGTCCTCTAATGAGATCCACTATGTCTTTGGTCCTTTGGACCACTTAGGGTCCGAGCATCTTTCGCTCCCCCACTTCATCCCACTATAAGGGAGATCGACACCTTCTTCCGTATAGGGCCTTGTAAGGCGGCATTCCGATGCTGGCATGAAAGCTATTGTTATAAGAAAACTCGATCAACAACAAGTGATCATCCCAACTTCCTTTAAAGTCTATTGCACAGACTCTCAACATATCCTCTAGTGTCTGGATGGTCCTTTCACTTTGCCCGTCCGTTTGGGGATGGTAAACGGTACTCATGTTCAATTTGGTTCCCACACATTCTTGAAAGCTTCTCCAAAATCTGGAGTTGAATCTGGGGTCTCGGTCTAAGACAATGGACGCGGGGACTCCATGTCGGGAAACTATTTCCTTAATGTAAATGTTCACCAATCTATCGACTGTGTATCTCTCATTGATAGGAATGAAGTGAGCTGACTTTGTCAGTCGGTCTATAATTACCCATATGGAATCATTATTGGTTTTCATCCTTGGTAAGCCTACAACAAAATCCATCGCTATCTGTTCCCATTTCCATTCGGGAATCTTCAAGGGCGTAAAAGTCCACTGGGTCTCTGGTGCTCTGCTTTTACTCTCTGGAAAGTCAAATACTTGCTTACCCATTCTGCTATGTCCCTCTTCATGTTGGGCCACCAGTAATATTCCTTTAAATCCCTATACATCTTGGTGCTCCCCGGGTGAATGGAATACCTTGAACTATGGTTTTCATCCAAAATCTCGCTTTTAAGCTCTTGAACATTCGGAACCCAAATCCTGTAAGAATAACTCATTATCCCCTTATCATCTCTCTCGGTATGGATCTCTTCTCCAGTCATTGACTCTCTGCCTTCATTCATTACCTTTTCTTGGCACAATCTAATCTTTTCCAATAACTCTGGCTGCATCAAAATCTCAAACAGCTTTTAGGTTCCGGCTCCGGTTACCTTTACTTCTATTTCCATTTTCTCGAAATCCCTTATCAATTCCTCCAAAGTCATTATCATTTTGAGTATTTCTTTCCTACTAAGGGTGTCAGCCACCACATTGGCTTTCCCTGGATGATAGAGAATCTCACAATCATAGTCCTTGATTTGCTCTAACCATCTTCTCTAATGCATGTTGAGCTCTTTCTGCATGAATATGTACTTGAGGCTCTTATGGTCTGTGAAAATCTCGCACTTCTCTCCATACAAGTAGTGCCTCCAATCTTTAAGGCAAAAACTATTTCCGTGAGCTCAAGGTCATGAGTAGGATATCTAATCTCGTATTCCTTCAGTTGTCTTGACGCATACGCGATCACCTTGTCGTGCTGCATAAGTACGCACCCTAATCCTTTGTGCGACACGTCACTATATACACCAAAATCTCCTTTTTGTCTGGAAATGCCAAAACAGGGGTCGTCACCAACCTTCTCTTCAATTCTTGAAAACTGTTCTCGCATTTCTCTGTCCATTCAAACTTCTCTGTCGTACGAGTAAGTCGTGTCAAAGGGGCTGCGATCTTCGCAAAATTCTGTACAAATCTACGATAGTATCCGACCAATCCTATAAAACTCCTTACCTCTGTGGGTGTGGTTGGCCTTTCCTAATTTGAGACCGCCTCTGTCTTGGAGGGGTCCACCAATACTCCTTCCTTATTGATCACATGTCCTAAAAACTGTACTTTATTCCGCCAGAATTTACACTTCGAGAATTTGGCAAACAACTGTTCTTCTCTGAGTATTCCTAGAGCTATCCTCAAATGTTCTGCATGTTCTGCCTCGGTCCTTGAGTAGATTAAAATATCATCGGTAAAAACTATCACACACTTGTCCAGGTACTTCTTGAATACTCTATTCATTAAATCCATGAAAGCCGCTGGGGCATTGGTTAATCCAAAGGACATTACCAAGAACTCATAGTTCCCGTACCTGGTTCGGAACGCAGTCTTTGGAATATCTTCGGGTTTAATCTTTAGTTGGTGATACCCAGTCCTCAGGTCAATCTTGGAAAAGTAGACAGCATCATTTAGCTGGTCGAACAGATCGTCTATTCTGGGTAACGGGTACCTGTTCTTTATGGTTAGCTTGTTCAACTCTTGGTAGTCGATGCACAGCCTCATGCTCCCATCTTTCTTCTTAACAAATAATATTGGTGCTCCCCACGGAGACACACTGGGTCTTATCATACCCTTATCCAAAAGTTCTTGTTATTGGGTAGCCAGTTCCTTCATTTCTAATGGGGCTAACCAGTATGGTGCCTTTGACACTGGCGTCGTCCTTGGGGCCAACTCAATAGCAAATTCAATCACTCTATCGGGTGGTAGTCCCGGAAGGTCTTACGGGAGAACATTTTTTCAAATTTGTTGACTACCAAAATGTCTTGCAAGTTGGGCACCTCCTTCTACGTATCCACCATATAGGCTAGGTAAGCCTCGTTTCCTTTTCGTAATATCTTATTGGCCTGGGCCATGGTCAAACATTTCTGCGTCTGCCTCTTCCCCCTAAATATGACTCCTTTCTTCCCTGGGATATTCAACTTAACTTTCTTCCCCTTACAGTCTATCTGAGCATCATTGCTAGATAGCCAGTCCATTCCCAAAATTACATCAAATTCCCCTAATTTAAAAAGAACTAGATCAACACTAAAAGATTATTCCCCTATGCCTAACTCACAGGTGAATCTGATTAACATGGATAACTTCATGGTTGGCTATTTCTACTTGTAAGGGTTCTAACAAGGGTTCATCCTTAAGTCTTAATTTAAGCACAAAGTCCCTCGATATAAAAGATTTAGTTTCTCCCGAATCAAATAAAACATTTGCACTAACTGAATTTAGAGAAAGGGTACCTGCTATCACATTTGAGTCTTTCATAGCATCTCGAACTATCATGTTGAAAGTCCTCGCAGTAGGTGGCTTATTAGAAGCAGCCATGCTTGCTCCTGAGGCTGCTAGTTTGTTCCCTGGGCATTCCCTCCTCATGTGGCCTGGTCTTCCACACTGATAACAGATGGTGGTCGGCTGACACTAGGGGGTTGCGAAGTACACTTACTAGGATAGTGACCCTCTCGACCACACTTAAACCAGGTTACTGGCTTCCTTTTACACTCCCCCGAATACATCCTTCCACAAGTGTTACAGGCTGGCAATGGGGGTCGAGACTGGTTGAAATAGGACATTCCTGACTTCTGGCCGCTCTGGCTCACATTCACACTTACGGGCCGCTTAAACCCAGTACTCCTTCGGTAGGGACACTGCTCCTCGATTAAATCTAGTTGGAAAGCTCCCTCCTGCGGAACCTCCACCCATGCTCATACTTTTCCTCTTTATTCCTTTCTTGTCTCTTTCCTTTTGCATATTTTCACTTCCGGCTTCTGCAATTATTGCCTATTGTACCAGAGTGCCATAATCTGTAAGCTCAAGGATTGCCACCCTATTCTGAATCCATGGTTTCAGTCCCTGCTGAAACCTCCTAGCTTTCTTTTCCTCGGTGTTCACAAACTCTGGCACAAACCTTGATAACTCAGTAAATTTTGCTTCGTACTCTGCTACAGATAAGTTATTCTGCTTTAGCTCCAAGAACTGACTAAACCTCTCCAAGGTTATGATAGCATTTGTCTCCATGTTTTTCTTGGCCTTCCACCAATAGTTGGCCTCTCCCTTCAGAAGGTAGGTAGCAAATACAGTCTTCTGTGCCTCATCGGTACTCAGAATCTCAAAGGATTTCTCCATTTCCTTTAGCCATGCCCTTGCCTCAACTGGGTCGGCTGATCCGTGGAACTCAGGGGGCTTAAGGGACTTGAAAGCTTTGAAAGAGTTTGCCACAATATTGTTATGTCCTTGAGGGGTGGGTTGGGTTGACGTTCCAAGTTCTGCCTTAGTAGTTGCATGAACTGCCCCATGGGATCCATGCCTAGGTTTGGTACTTGTTGCTCAACCTCAGCTTCTCCTTCTTCAGCCTCTATCTCAAATCCTTCAACATCAAATATTTCCTCCTCCTCTTAATACTGGGAGTCATCCTGTTCAACATAATCCTCATCTTCCTCTTCACTGTATTCTTGGTTTCTACCATCCTGGTTATGGCTTCCCTGGTCCTCAAATCCAGGGTTCGCCATAGTTCCAATCCATCTTGGCGGCATGAACTGATAATCTTTTTTGGAAAATTCAATGTTACATCACAATTATACATAAGATTGTGCCTTGCTCAGTTTCTATAATGGGGAGAACGTATCTCGCAATTCTATTATATTATGACAGTTTTAAACACAAGAAGTGCAGTAATAGTAAAGATAACAACAATGATCTCGTCACTAAGGAACTAAACTGAAAGGAAACAAATATATACATAATGCGAGAAATACATAGTTCGATCTGGTCAAAAGTACAACAGTGCTACAGTCATCTGCCCAAAAGTGAAATACATGAGTCTATCTGTCTAGTCAAAGAAAAGGGATACTATATACAAGTCAACTATCCCGGAAAACTGGCTCTTACTATGGCCTCGACTAACTAGAAGACTAGACTACCACATCACCGGTCATGAATCAATCACCAGAGCGGGTCAACTCCCACACTCTCTCTATCGCACAACGGAAAATGTAATCAGCCTGCCTCTTAGATATCCAGCCATGTCTGTCTCCCTGAAGTGATCGGAGTCTCGCATGGGCCATTAGCTCTATCCCAGTCAGCTCTCTCCTCAGAGATCGGGGTATGGTAGCTCTAGCCTCATGAGCTTGTGCACACCTACCAGCTCTCTCTGCATCTAACTCTCTCCTGACCTCATCCAGCCGGGCCTCAGCAACAGCCACTCGAGTCCTTAGAACATCCTGAATATAGCCGTGAGCTAACAAAGACTTCCTATGGGCAAGGTCGAGAGGTGGTGAATCCGGAGCCGCTGGGGGTGCCTCCTCGGTCTACCTAGGCTCGGGGGTATGGGTATTAGAGTTGTCACCATAGGGGCTCCACGATAGTTGTGGAGGGGTAGGAGTTCTGACCACAAGGAGTGAGGGTAGAGGGGTACCAGTATACTCCACTATAGCTCCGGCATGCTCCTCAGCTACTGGGACCTCATCCGGGTCCTCCTCATCTAAAATAGAAATAACCTCTGTCTCTGACTCCTCGGAGGGGTCCTCCTCCTCCATCTCATCCTCCTCAGGCTCCTCCTGATCCTCGGCATCTAGCAGTGCCTCATCATATTCACGCTCGAACATCTCTGGGTCCTCTATCTCATATGCCTACACATTAAATGAGCTAAGTTACTACCATGATACTTATAAGAATTCACGTAAGGGTTTTAACTGTCAGCGCTACTTTAAGTAGTCCGACCATGAACTAGGCAAGAGTTTTTATTATCTTTGTGAGTTTATTATTATATCATCGTATCATCTCTGAAGTTTATAATGCTTAGCTCTGATACCATTTCTCTAACATGCCAAGATTCGGGGTCGGGGATCCGGGGCGTCACGGTATTTCTTTACATAAATATCACTTAACTTAATTAAAAATAAATAACCTCATGTTGTGACCCCACGCTAACACACACCACAACATGTTATAGTCTCAAAGATAAAATTGAAATAAGTACAAGTCCTTGAATCCCCAGATTAAAAGTTATTACAACCCAAAATGATTAATTAATAAATTTATAGTTAATTGCCATTGTCTGCCACAAGTTATAATTATACATAATTGATTCCCAAAAGTAGAATGCCTGATCTACAGATAGATCTACCTCTGCACCTATAGCAGCTATAATATCAACGGGAAGATGCGGGACGCTTCCCACGCTCTTGTGCTAGGTCTACTAGAGTCTGGCCATCTTTCCTGTTGTTGTGTGATGAAGAAATGAAGTAAGAGTGAGCATTACAGCTCGCATGATAATATATAGTGTAATCAATAATGCAAGTATCTAAATGGATAACTTACTGGAAATTCTTAGCAAGTGTAAGATAATTAATTACTGGATATAAGCTTAAAGGGAGATGAAGTTACCAAATACTTCACTATACTTATATCATTTTAGAAAACTACTTGAACTACCATTGTTCAAAGTATAATAAGTTTTCGAAGTTCGTCACATAGATGAGACTACAAGATAAGACTTGAGTGGATTCAATCTTTGAAATATCATTTGAAAGAATGAAGTTATGAGATACTTCATTAAGTCCCGATATATATATACTTATGTTGGTGAGACTGCGTAGCTGTATGAACGATTATGTGATAACTCAACACGATAACAACACTAGAACATGACAGGTTAATAATACTACGTCTATACAAGAAATCAGGAAGTATGAAGACAAGGCAAATACAAAGAATCAGAAGATAAGAAGAAAGCCTGAAGTCTGTTTACAGGTCACTGAAAGAAGTTCATTAATATGATCATGCCTCAGTGAAGAACAAAGGTTTAAGACTTTTAGGGTTTCACAAATGTTGAAGATTCAGTATACAAGTGCTACCAGAAGATTTCAGTGTATTGGCATTGATTGAAGATAGACAGTGTTTGAAGCATAGGAATCTAAAGAATAGAAGACAGGGTATAGACAGAGGTTAATGAAGATGTTGTCTAAAGTACCAGAAAGGATTCCAGTGAAAGTACAATTGTTCATTGACAGTCAGTGTTCGAAGAAATAAAGTTGTGGTAAGCTTAACAATGTAATCAAGGCTATAATACGAAGACCTGAATCGGGGTTAGTCATCTGTGACCAGACCAGTTGCACTAGGCGTCAACAGCTCGTGAAAGGAATCTGGGTATTATTTATAGAAGAATTATTAAGTTGAGGAACGTACTTGGATTGAACGTTTATCTGTTAAAGTACGAGAAGAGGTGCGCGGGGTATACAGCCAAATAGCTCAGGGGAATGGTGAAGCTCAAAGTTTAATTGTTAAATTAAATAAATTATTTAATGGACTTTAATATAATTTATTTGATAAACTTAAAATGGTTTATCTTATAAACTTTAAATAAGTTTATTTTATAAATCTAAATTAGTTTATTTATATAAGTTATATTTGAAGTTCCTTCTTAACTGGAAAAGAACAGAAACAATATCGCACAAATGAGCTAACTAGCTCAGCAAGTCATAATGACAAAACTGAGAATAATGATCATCAAGTGAACATGATTATGATATTAAGTGAACAATGGATTATGATTTAGAATTGAATATTATATTTTCATGTTAAAAACCAAGGTTAGGCTGCTGATCAGTCACGCACTAACCCCGAGCAAAGCACACAGCACTGCTCTAACTACTGGATCCAAGGCACACATTGGCCTAACTTGACCATTATATGGTCTGACCACGAATCTGGTCCACAATTTTATAAAAACAATCCAATTCTAACATAATAACAGAATAATAAATAATAATCAATAACAGAATCATCAACAACAATGATTGTTTAACAATGAAAGGGTTTCAATCCTTGTAAGGATCAATAAGGTAATTTCAAAGCTTGGATGCTGGGTTATGAAAGAATTGGATAACAAAGGAATCAATGTTTCAGGGTTTCAAGGATTTGGTCTTTCAAAGCATAAAATACAAAGATTTGATTGTGTAAGCAATCTGGTTCTGTGTTTAATATTTAGTTTGTATGTATTTGTGGAGTAGGATCGTATACTTGAGGTTCGTGTTTGGGTATACAACAATCAATGGTCTAGAAAGAATCAGGTTACGGCTCAAGATCAATAACTGGAATCAAGGTTTAGGGTACAGTGTTTCAAAGCACTTGCAATATCAACAAGACTATCAAGTACTACAATATCTCGAGAAAGTTCAGAACACTTGCCTGGTATTAGCTTACTACACTGCACTCGCTTCCAATCACAATCGTCTTACTCATCAACTACCTGTTTCCCTTTCCTACGCCTTCCCTCTTCTGCTCACATATCATAAGCATCTATCAATAATCGACTCATAGAGTTCTATTCAACACATACTTCTATCTACCCTTCGTTTGACCCAAATCCGATTAACGGATTGAAAGTTATGCAATAATCAAGTAAACACCGAATATATAGATTGATAGTCAATCAACAAGTCACATATAGCACATAATACATCACGTAATCAATGATATATTATTTATAAAGAAGTCTCGGGTCATAAATAGGCTTTCTAATATTTAAAATGATTTAAAACATTTTTCGGAGTTAAAACGGGTCGTTGGATCAATTTTGGGTTAATAAACAGGGTTCGGTAGCCAATTCTGGCTCCGAAATAATTTTATACTAATTATCGAGCCTTGAAAATAATTTAGAATAATATTTTAAAACTCGAAACTATTTTTCGAAATTTTTAAATCATTTTTAAATAATTAAATCTAATTAAATAATTGATTAAAATCAATTAATGATTAATTAAATCAATTAATCAATTAATTTTTGAATTAATTGACCTATTAATTAATTAAAAATTAACTGAAATTAATTAACTAATTAATTTAGATTTATTTTTGAATTAAAAATAATTTTCAAAATTAAAATAATAATTTTCAGAATTTTCAGAAATTAAAAATGAATTTTTATAATAAAAATAAATAGGAAATATGATTTTTAAACATTTTATAAACAGGAATCCTATTTTTGAAAACTTTGCAAACTACAGGGACTAAACTTCACCATCTTCAAAAATATAGGGACTAAACTGCAATTTTGCAGTTTCAGTCGCCGGAAAATCGGGGGTGGCCGGAGAACTCACCTCCGGCATCCTCCCACCACCATCACCTCCAGAATTAAACTACACAACACCAGGAACCTATATTTGCAATCAAAATTCATCAATAACCCCAGACTTGGCCGGAATTTGATCAAGAAACTCGCCGGTTTCCGGCGGGTTCGACGTAAACTTCAAAACACAACTCTCTTCTCTACGGACCTCGTTGATTCATGAAACTTGTACGACTAGTTTGCAAATTTCACAGAAAATACAATATACTATACCACAACATCAATCTATTTCAGAATAAGAAACCCCCAAATTTCAATTAAGAACATTCATACGGGTTATAAACCCTAATTTTAAAATTCGAAAATCAAACTGAAATTTGAACATGTTATTGAACTCCAAATCAGACGTATAATATATCAAAATCATCAGGAAAATAAGCTCTACAACATGCAATCATCAAATCATACAAACAATCATCCGAACAAAAATTCAGATTTTTAATAAATTTAATTCGAAAATAAATAAATTTCCAGAAAATAAACCTTTGATTCTGCAGTGAAACAAAGCTCAGAATCTGATAGAACACTTCAAATCCTTCATTTTGGTTACTCAAGCTTTGAAAACAGAGATCGGTAACGCCTTCGTTTTGCTGTTTGATTCTTATAACATTTTATGTAATTAGGGTTTTTCTCTGAAAATTATAGAATTAACTATCTACAAATGATTTTGATACAAAATAAAATACGGAAAAAGGCTATTTATATTTACGGAATATTAGTATCCCGTTGGATCATTCCGGATATAAAACGGTACATTTATTTGTAAAAACTGATCCAAAAGGTATCGGTTTTCGGGATAATTATCCAAATCAGTACAATTTGTACTACGGTCTTGGTCTCAGCGCCTGGTTACACGTATTACGAAGTGATAATTGTGAAAAGCTCCCGATTATCGAAAATACGGGTTTTATTGATTTACCGAAATGAATATTGTATCGAAAATGTTGCGCCGGGACCCGCGCAAGACAAACCGTACGCCGGATCGAAAAAGTCGAAATATGGAATATGCTCGGAATATTACAATTAGGTTAGGAAGGAGTTCTCAGAAGAGTTTCGGGTTCCAAAAACGTAACAACGGTTGACGTCGGTTGGTTCCCGTTTTTATAAAATAGATTTTAAATACTCGGAAAAAGATTTTATAAATTTCATATGATCCTTATAAATCCATAAATCAACATAAAAATAATTAGGAAGATATGACAATTATCTATGTTTTATTTTGGACATATAAAAATTAAAATACTCAATTAATATTATTTTTGAATATCCAAGTATAGATACCATTTAACAATTAATTCACAGAATAGATACTGAACTCACATAATAATTATTTAATAGTAAAATAATTACACAATATATCCCGGATATTACATCCTTCCCCCTTAAAAGGATTCTGTCCTCAGAATCTCCTAAGAAAACAAATGAGGCTACTTTTCTCTCATATCACTTTCTAACTCCCAGGTTGACTCTTCAACCTTTGGGTTTCTCCACAACACTCTTACTAACTTTACCACTTTATTTCTCAATACTTTGTCCCTTTCCTCTAGAATCTCTATCGGACTCTCTATATATGACAAATCTGCCTGAAGCTCTATTGGCTCTTATTCTATTACATGCTTGGAGTCTGGATTATATTTCTTGAGCATCGATACGTGAAAAACATTGTGAATGTGCTCCATGTGCGGTGGTAACGTCAACTCGTAAGCTACTTTGCCAACGCGCTTTAGGATCTCAAAAGGTCCGACATATCTTGGACTCAGCTTTCCTTTCTTTCCAAACCTCGTTAGTCCTTTCCACGGTGATATTTTTAGTAATACCAAGCTTCCTTCTTCAAATTCCATGTCTTTCCTTGACTGATCTGCATATTTCCTTTGACGATCTTGTGCGGCTATCAATCTCTTCTGGATAATTTCAACAATTTCCTTTGTCTGTTGTACCAGTTCAGGTCCAAGTATCTTGCGTTCTCCTACTTCGTCCCAATATATTGGAGATCTACATTTGCGTCCATAAAGGGCTTCGTAGGGTGGCATCCCAATGCTGGCATGATAACTGTTGTTGTAAGCAAACTCTACCAGAGGTAAAGGTTCGTCCCAACTTCCTTTGAAATCAATAGCACAAACATGTAACATGTCCTCGATTGTCTGGATCGTTCTTTCACTTTGGCCATCCGTCTGGGGGTGATAGGCCGTACTCATATTCAGTCTTGTTCCCAAACATTCTTGAAAACTCTTCCAAAATCTTGAATTAAATCTTGGATCTCGATCAGATACAATAGACACGGGAACTCCATGACTATTTTAATCATTATTTCTTTTCTTAACTATTTAGAAAATAATTCTCTCTCTCATTATTTCATCAAAGAAAATATTCTTTTATGGTGTGACCCTGTAGGTTCAATATTATGGCGGTAGTAGAAATAAATAATAATAAACTTTTATTAATTATTTATATGAATATTAAAATTCACTAAATATAATTAACTGATTAATTATATTTATTCTACATCGTGAGTGATGCTTCTCAACATATCGCGACTATCCGGATAATATGAATTCACTGCTTAGAATATCAGGAACCTGTGAGTGACTAGTTACCGTACAATGAATTCCTTCTACCCTTATAATATCCCGATTAAATACAAGGCATGGATCTTGTGTCAAGCCTGTCAAATTTAATCATATGATTTCTTATTCATAATGCAAAGTTCATATTAATGCAAATTAGAAACTCCTTTCTAATTTCATACACTCTGGCCAGAGATTCCAGAACTCGCATACTAAGAATAACATAGGATATTCTCTTCCTATACTGGAAGGGGTAGATCCTCTATTGACGTTAACTATCTCTATCCACAAATCCCTATGCCCAGAATAGATCTAATGGATGTCCTTGAGACTAAGGACTAAACCAAAGCACAGTTCATTATATATAAGATACCTTTAACGATCTCAAGTCTAAGGACACTTGTACAACTATCACTCAGTGAATAACTATTGACACGTGAGTAATCTCCATTAGTTCCCTAATAAGCACCTACATACTAGCTATAGTGTCACCACACAAATGCCTATGAGAACAGACATCCTCCTGAAGGGAGCAAGCATAGTATGTACCAATCTTGGCGGATTATAAATTACCAGTTAGTAATCCTATGACCAGGAACTATTTAAGTTTAGAGTTATCATCTTTTAGGTCTCACTATTATGATCTCATCATAATCCATAAAAAGCTTTACTCTAAACTATGGTATATCTTATTTAAACAGTTAAATAGATAGAGCCCGTAATTAAAAACAAGACAAGTCTTTTATTAATATCAATGAAATCAAAACAGATTACATAAAAGTTATTCCTAAATCCTCATACGAGATTGGACTTAGGACATAAATGAGCTGACTTGGTAAGTCTATCCACTATAACCCAAATGGCATCATGATTAGCCCTTGTCCTTGGTAATCCAACTATGAAATCCATGGCAATATGTTCCCATTTTCAATCTGGAATCTCCAATGGCTGTAACAATCCACTTGGTCTCTGATGCTCTGCTTTAACTCTCTGACAGGTATAACATTTGCTAATCCATTCCGCAATTTCCCTCTTCATGTCTGGCCACCAATAATTCTTCTTTAAATCTCTGTACATTTTGGTACTCCCTGGATGGATGGAAAACCTTGAATTATGTGCCTCCTATAAAATTTCATTTTTCAGCTCCGTCACTGATGGAAAGAGTTGGGATGTACAGACTTGTCTTTGGGCAACAAATGTCACACACATTCATGCAACTGTTAGTTGGCTTCGTCCGGTGCAGCCACACGCGGAGTCACACACGCCTGAACAAAATAGTGGAGCCGCATGTTGTATTTCACGCACGGGAATTCTCCTGGTTGGCCAGTACAACAGAGGAGTGTTTGTCGGTGTCGCCACAGCCGCGTAAGGCAACCGCTCTGTTGCGATTCAATCTTGTCGCCATACACCTGTCGCCACACAAAGGAGATAACGCTGAAACGATCGCCACGGCCTTGTCGCAATAAAGAAAATATTTATCCCAAGGCAAACTGCTGCGACAACGGATAGCAGTGAACTGGACAATCGCCATAGAAACTCTGTGGCGATTTGTACTCTGCTATAGAAATTCTGAGTCGCCATAACTCTTAATTTTTGTAACCACTAATTATTTATTTTTGATTTATTTATTTTCCCTTAAAATTTAAAATTCTTAAATTTAATTTTTTCTTAAATAATAATTTACATTTTATTTCATTTTTAAGAAAATTCAAAATTCTTGAAAATTAAATTTTACGTAAATATTTATTTTTGATTAATTTATTTTTTAAGAAAATTAAAAATACTGGAAATTTAAATTTCTCTTAAATATTAAATTAAGGGTACTCAAGGATTGGTAGACTCAGGATTCCTCCGGGCTTTTAAACTGGATTTTAATCTTTCGAAGAAAACGAAGACCATGTGCTATTCAAACGAAAATTATAGATAATGGCTTTCTTACTCCAAGGGAATTGATTTCAAGACCTAGAGACGAAAATTGTAGATCTTCCGCAAAGACTTACTCCATAGGATACCACTAGGTTTTCAGACGCAGGAATTGAATGAAATTTTTACGGGTACAGTTTTTCTCGGAGATTTTAAGACAACTCTATGATTCCAGATTATACAGTCACACAGTGGTTTCTACCAATGCTATATTTATCCGGGAATCAATGATATCATACAGGCAGGAGTTGTGGAGGTCAGAGAGAACAGGAATTGTGGAAGTCAGAGAGAATAGTGGGGACAGACAAATATCTCAGTTACATGCATTAAGGTTGGAACCTCGAGACAGAATGTAAGAGTTACTGATACCAGAATCAGAAGAAGCTCATGTAGAAGTACTTGAGGGACTGGACGTCAGGGCAGTGTTTCACATGTCAGGGAAGTTTAGTCACATCAGATTCACAAGGAATACATAAGATATATCCAAGGATCAAGCCTATCTATTCTGAAGCAGAGATTCTTACAGATTCAGTTCAAGAGGTGATTAAAAGAATGAGAATGGGACAGATACAAGATTTGATAGCTACAGTAATGACAAGACATATGTGTTAGTAACTATCAGGGGTTTTTCTACAACAGAACAAGAAGCTTGACAAACAAGGATGAGTAGGGATTCAGTTGAAGAGTTGAGACAAAGGTGGAATGTTTTCTTAGGGAAGCAGCCAGTCAAAACTTATAGTGCACGGGGAAGAGTTGGGATGTACAGACTTGTCTTTGGGCAATAAATGTCACGCATTCATGCAACTATTGGTTGGCTTCGTCCGGTGCAGCCACACGCGGAGTCACACATGCCTGAACAAAACAGAGGAGCCGCATGTTGTATTTCACACGCGGGAATTCTCCTGGTTGGCCAGTACAACAGAGGAGTGTTTGTCGGTGTCGCCACAGCCGCGTAAGGCAACCGCTGTGTTGCAATTCAATCTTGTCACCATACACCTGTCACCACACACAGGAGATAACGCTGAAACGATCGCCACAGCCTTGTCGCAATACAGAAAATATTTATCCCAAGGCAAACTGATGCGACAACGGACAACAGTGAACTGGACAATCGCCATAGAAACTCTGTGGCGATCTGTACTCGGCTGTAGAAATTCTGGGTCTCCAGAACACTTAATTTTTGTAACCCCTAATTATTTATTTTTGATTTATTTATTTTCCCTTAAAATTTAAAATTCTTAAATTTGAATTTTTCTTAAATAATAATTTACATTTTAATTTAATTTTTAAGAAAATTCGAAATTCTTGAAAATTAAATTTTACGTAAATATTTATTTTTGATTAATTTAATTTTTAAGAAAATTAAAAATACTGGAAATTTAAATTTCTCTTAAATATTAAATTAAGGGTACTTAAGGATTGGTAGACTCAGGATTCCTCCGGGCTTTTAAAGTGGATTTTAATCTTTCGAAGAAAATAAAGACCATGTGCTATTCAAATGAAAATTATAGATAATGGTTTTCTTACTCTAAGGGAATTGATTTCAAGACCTACAGACGAAAATTGTGGATCTTCCTCAAAGGCTTACTCCATAGGATACCACTAGGTTTTCAGACTCAGGAATTGAATGAAATTTTTACGGATACAGTTTTTCTCGGAAATTTTAAGACAACTCTATGATTCCAGATTATACAGTCACACAGTGGTTTGTACCAATGCTATAATTATCCGGGAATCAATGAGATCATACAGGCAGGAGTTGTGGAGGTCAGAGAGAACATGAATTGTGGAAGTTAGAGAGAATAGTGGGGACAGACAAATATCTCAGTTACATGCATTATGGTTGGAACCTCGAGACAGAATGTAAGAGTTACTGATAGCTGAATCAGAAGAAGCTCATGTAGAAGTACTTGAGGGACTGGATGTCAGGGCAGTATTTCATATGTTAGGGAAGTTTACTCGCATCAGATTCACAAGGAATACATAAGATATATCCAAGGATCAAGCCTATCTATTCTGAAGCAGAGATTCTTACAGATTCAGTTCAAGAGGTGATTACAAGACCGAGAATGGGACATATACAAGATTTGATAGCTACAGTTATGACAAGACATATGTGTCAAGTAACTATGAGGGGTTTTGCTACAACAGAACAAGAAGCTTGACAAACAAGGATGAGTAGGGTTTCAGTTGAAGAGTTGAGACAAAGGTGGAATGTTTTCTTAGGGAAGCAGCCAGTCAAAACTTATAGTGCACGGGAAAGAGTTGGGATGGATCAGATGACGAGAATCATAAATATCTTGCTTTCTTAGCAATCTCTGAAGATGGTCCAACTCACATATCTCAGGTTTCAAATTCTTGAACCACTACAATATTTTGTTTTCAATATTCAATGCATGATAAGATCTTAGATGTTTTACACTCATACAAGCATGAGAGCATCACACATAGATAATGTTGAACTAGTTCACTAAATTATTTTCTGGTAACAAGGATTGATGTTTAACTTGTGCATGTTACTTTAGATGATCTTAAATATATGTTTGAATATTTGTTGAACTTGATTAATTGCTTTAATGAGATAGATGTTTTCCAGCATATAAGACCTTTGTTTATGCTTATCTCCTATATCCTATTACAATGTGATTTATTCTTTTAATCTGAATTATTTTTTAAGATGTATTAGTTTATAATTGGATTGAGATAACTAGATGAGATTCATCAACAGGATTAGACTAGATAGAATTAGTGATTTACTTGTTAATTCCGTTTGCTCCATATCATGTATGTCTTGCTTAATTCTTATGTGTAATGTTTCTGAATGAATGCCATGTATTCTTAACACAATGCTTGCTTATTTCAATACCATGAATGCATCTTCTAGTACTTGCATTAATTATAGAAAAGCATGTTTAGAATTACAATAGGGCAAAGACTGCTAGTCCTCCTTATGTAAGGTTGGAACCATTTTCCCCTAGCCTAGAGACAAATTTGTCAAGGGTATTTAAATGGAGAAAATGGTCAGTCAAAGATAAGAATTAGCATGATAAGGTTGCAACTATTGTTATCTCTGTTTATAATAATATCTCTAATCCATCTGGACCCAAACTGATAAGTTGGGTACCAAGAACTGTTGATCCATTTGTGAGTGCAGGACATAACAGGTTAATTAATTCATATGTATTCTTGGTAATTCATACTCAAGGCATATGATCAAAGAAAGAGCCTCACAATCAAATGTGATTAACAAAACTATTCCTTCAATAATCTTTGGAGATGACAGCAAAGGTTTTTATTACGGGACAAGCTATACAGATAAAAGGGATGTCATCATAAATTGAACAATTGGTATCATTGACAACAACTAATTATTGGAGTCATTGATAACAGTTGAAGCAACTTCCTTGCTTGAAAACAACTAATTATTGGAGTCATTGATAACAGTTGAAGCAACTTCCTTGCTGGGGAGAATCAAGGCACAAATCCTCTTATCAGACAATTATGCATCAAAGGATAAATTGTCAATTCAAAGAAGGATTAGTGTCTCATCTGAAGCAGGAAGTTCGAGAAGCTTGCTCTGATTAAGAGTAAGTTAGAAGCTCTCACCTTGAACATCAACTCAAGGAACTCTTTTGTGAAAAGGAGTTTGTGAGATGACTGCCTCATCTAAAATTCAGAAGATGATAAATGTGAGGCATGGTAGAAAGAGGAGTCAAAGATAACATCACATCAAAGTAAGGATATACCTTAGTGATGGTGGTTGACTACTCTTATTAAACAAAGTTGTTGTTCGTGCGTTCTCAAGATAAGACATCACAAATGGTGATTGATCATATCAGGAGATCAAACTGGAAGCAACTATAGAGACATATTCAGCACTAGGAGCTCCGTGTCAAAATGGAGTGGTAGAAAGGAAGAACTAGAATTTGATTAAAGCTACAAGGGAAATATCAAGCTAATCAAGACTTTCTAAATACCAAAGGGCTGGAGCAGTCAAAACAGTTTACAACACGTAAGATCAAGCCTTGATCTGGATGTATACATGAAGACCACTAATGAGTTAATGGCCAACAGGAGCAAACACTGAATAACCTGAAAGTGTTTGGAGAGAATATTCTACAGAGATCTTGGCATTTACAACTAAGACTAGTTAGGATATTTTCCATGGCTACTCAATGGAGTATACAACCTACAGGGCATTTATGGTTGATCTACAGAAGATGATTGAAAGTCTCAGTGCATAGTTCAACAACTTCATGCTCCAAGCTATTAAAGGATAAATTAATGGTATTGATGATTCATATCCAAGCAGTGGATTGGTTGTGTTTAAAACAACTAATTATTTCAATGAAACCAGTCAGTAAGGGTAAGGATTTTCAGAAAATCCCAGAAACAGCTTAGGGGGAGCAAAAGAAGGATCAAATAGTCAGACACAACACCACATTGAAAATTCAGAGGACAGAACAAGAACATATCTTCTGAGACAAAGGGTTTGATGTCAAGTCTATTCCCAGAGTCAAGTTTTTAAGTGATCCAGATGGTAGAGTAATGATTAGTAGGGCTACTGAGTATGAATGATTATTTCTCTAGTTTTCTTTCTGAAGAAGAAACTAAGAAAGTTATAGAAGCTCTGATAGATTCGGATTGATTGGGTGTTTGCAAAGCAAGATGAACTCAATCAGTCAGCAAGCAGATAATAAGGAAGCCGGTATCCAAACCAAATGACGGTATTGTAATTGGTACATGGATAACCAGAAGTCAAACTGGATGACAATGGCATTATTATGAGAGTCAAGGCCAAAATGGATGCTAGGTTATTGTCAGGAAGCAGTATCTAACAGATAGCACCAGTGACGAGACTTGAGGATATTATGACATATCAGGCACCTGATGCACATTACACTTGGAATTGGACTCTAGTAGATGTGTACAAATGCACTCCTGGTTGGTGAGTCAAAAGAGGAAGTCAATGCAAAACAGTTCATGGACTTTGCAATAGCAGATCAATTGGACTCTATATATCTCTTCTTCACAAGCTCACTTCAGGTTGGTATGAATTAGTATACTACTTAAGCAATCGTCAAGGACATGGTATGACACTCTAACTGAAGTTACAGTTTAATATGAACTAGTAGAGTCGTCATATTAATAATTCTCTTATCACTAGGCATAAACATGATGTTATATATGTGCTCTGATATAATGATAATGTTATATGTTGGTCTACTAAAAAAAACTTGCGCAAGATTATTTGCTTAGTAATTACAGAGTAGGTATGGAGGAGCATGTTGGAAAGGTTACAATTCCTTTTGGAATTACTTCAAGCAAGCCATTAGAATAATTCTTTTAGGAGCTCAAGCAAGCCAAAAGAACAATTCTTTTAGGAGCACAAGTAAACCAAAAGAATGATGGCAATACAAGTAAGTTAAGGATCTATTGAAGATGCAAAATTTGGAAGATTCTGAACATGCCAAGACTACTTACCAACAGAAACCACTAAAGCTTGATCAGTGCAACTCAGGTATAATGACAAGCTATAGAGGTATGAAGAGCTCACTCTTTTACTCAAATGCTAATAGACAATATGTAATGTTCTCAAGATGCAAGGTTCTAAGTAGATCCTAGAGAATCCAATCTTATAGCTATTAACAAGATTATTAGATATCTTAAGGGACTACCAACTCTTGGAGTAAAGTACCCTAAAGATATTATGCTTAACATGTTTGGCTATATAGATATAGATTATGCAGGTTGTAAGAAAGACAGGAGAAGCATCTCTGAAGCTGTCAACTTAAGTGACAGGAGAAGCATCTCAGGTAGCTGTCAACTTCGTGGACGAAGATTGATTTCTTGTTATGATAAGAAACAACCTCAAATCCAATAACACTGTGGAATACTCTATGAAAAGGCACCTTTACACCAGGTATCATTTAATTCGAGAGCATGTCTTTTAGTTAAAGAGTTACTAACAGAAACATTTATTAAATCACTTGATAAAGTTAATTTTTCAAGACTGGTATGTAAGTGTGGGATATCATTTATTGCACATTAGTTGGAAATCCCATCTGTAAGGAATTGTTTTTATAAGTTCACAAGTATTAAATCTTCAATATTTAAAGGACTTTTGAATTTATTAGTAATCTAGTACCTCGTACTTAGTGCTACTATCTTGATTATCATGATTACAATATCATATATATTTGTGGTAGTTAAGTATTATAGTATTAAGTTTGAATATTATTTCAATTGATTTAAATTATGATTGTAGACAATTCCATTCCATATCAGTCTCATAATTTGAATTGTATTAAAATAATATGCAGCATAGTTATATGTATCTTGTATGAGTAATTATGATACTTTTAGTATTAGTGATATTATTTAGAATTTTTGTTCTAAGTAATCAATGCTTATTTCTAAAATCACTGATATTGAAAGTTGAAGTATTTTCTAAGTCATGTGTATAAAACTCTCAATATTTTATATGCTTAGAAAGTATTTCTAAAATTACTAATTATCCAAAAAGTGATTGCCATGTATATAAGTCATTTATCCTATTGGTGCTTACTCAAGGATAATTATAAATATTTAGGTGCTAGTATCTAACTCATAGATATTTAGTATTTATTTATTTAATATTTATTTTGGGTAGGTTGGATTATGGAAATTGAAGCAATTCAATGATTTTATTTGCTCCATAATTAAAACTAACTTAAAATAAAAAGCAGCATGATTGATTATAACTAAATCTATCACTAATTGATATCTAGTATATTGATTGTAACTTATGTGTTATAAGTTAATTATGAGATTTTGGTTTTAGTGAATTTAGAAATGCTTATATCTCAAGAATTCACTGAAATCAGAATATGATTGTAGCATGATTAGTTGTGTGCTAATTCTTGACTTATATCAGTTAATGATATTTAGTTAAGAGTTCAAGTATGAACAAATTGTGAAGTATTAGTATTTGTGACATTACTTAGAACTCCTCTAAGTAATCAATGCTTATCTCAGTCACTTATACTAATATAGAAAGTGTGGAAATTTTTCTTAAGTACAACTATGGTTAAAATGTTTGATTGTTTTATTAAAAGTAACCATATGTTGTCAAGTTAGAATAATTTTTATACTTATTTGCAAATTCCTAAACACTTTGATAATAGATGCAATACTCAATGGATCAAAGTATATGGAACTTAGAATATTTTTCTAAGATTGCAAAAAAGACAATGTTGGTTAATGTTGCTTTATTTATCGGACCAATATTGTTTGAGATATTACAGTTGTTAGGAGTTAACAATTGTATGATATATGAAATTGAATGCTGATGTCTTTTTGGATAGATAATTGGTATTTAATTCATTGATATCTTATTTTAATATTTAAAATAGGATGCAACATAATTATTGGTATCTAAAGTACTTGACAAGTATCAGTCAATGATATATTATTAATATTTTGTTGCAGATAATTGTGAGATTTTGGGTTCTAGTGAATTTATATAAGTTGCTATATCTGAAAAATTCACTACAATTTGAAATTAGCAGCATAGTCATTCTTATTAAGGTTAATTATCAATAAAAAAATTTGTTGATTATTATCTTATAAAGATAGATTATGGAGCTTTTGATATGAATGAGAATTGCTTAGACTTTACCCTAAGTGATCAATGCTTTTACAAAAAACTCATTTATATTAAAAGACAAAATCTTTATTTCTCTTCTCAATACTGCTAGGTCATCAATCTATGTCTTATCAAATTATTTATCTTTTTAGACATAAAAACATACTTGTGCACTCGAACAGTTTTAGGAGAAAATCAAACTTCTTTCTACATTGGTGATATCTTATTTCATTAAAATCTTTTTGAAATCACTACTATACATCATTTCTCTCAAAGATTAAATGCATAATTTTCATTCATTATAGATCTTAAGTGTATTTTATCTCTATATTTCCATATGCTCTGTGATACAGGTTCAGCCTCCAATTGCATTCTTTCATTTGATAGTCATGAGGTTGAAAACCCACAACTTCTATCCCAGACTGTAAAGACAAACACAGAAACAGAACCAACCAATACTCTCTTACCACTAAAATGAAGTATGAATGAGCGTGAGGGAGAAAGTGCCTTAGTGCACTACATAAGGAAAGTTCTGAAGTCAACCCAACAGCTCTGTCTCCTACAAAGTTGAAATATGTCAAAACTGAGACAACTGCTAGCTCCCATACATCTTCACAAAAAGATGTAATGGCTGAAAAGGCACAAAACAGTTACTAGATTCATCCTCTCAACAGGGTGCGTTTATTGAAATTCGCCTGTCAGCCAGGGTATCCGATGTAGTGTCACCACCTCAAACATAAACAATTCTTGATGCATAAGGAAAGGTTACACACACAAATGATGAGTTGACGTAAACAAGAGTTTCTACCATTTTACGGTCAGATTCGATTGTTCAAGGTTCTTTAATGGACCAATTGCCTTTATAAGTGTTAGGAGAGGATATTGATCCAATAGCCATATGTCAGTGGTCAGTGTCTACCTCCCCAGAACTAGTAAACCTTGATGCATCTGCGAATAATGGATCTGACATAGGTGCAGATCGGTAACTTGTCGACAATGTTTCAGATATTACCTGATGAGTCACAAGGAAATGTCTTCACAGACATCAGAAGGAAATTTTGATCTTTATGCTAAATTCTTTGGATCATTGTTTACCTTCCCAGAGTTCAAATCTGGAACCCTAAAAGGGAAACTAACAACTTGTAGATTATGACTTAGATTCATCTGACGAGTCTAACAAGGATGGGGATTTGCGAACTCCCATTGCACCACCTGTGACCTCCTTAAGGATGGCTAAGGAGATTTTCCTTGCAGGTACAACTGGATTTTGGAGCTATGAGAGGAGTGATACACTTATGAGAATGAGTGTAAACACGAGTGGAGAGAAGAGTGAAACACTTGTGAGGTACACGAAACAGAATCACACATTCACAATGAGGAAGAAAGATAAAAACCATATCCCATTCCCTATCCCTAAACATGGTTCTTGATACTTCGGGTCTCGATTCTGTTTATGATTGGAACCTAACTCTTAGGGACCTAACATTTACAGATTAGATTAGAATACTTCGGGACCTTTGGGAACTAACAATTGGTGATCTCACAGTTGGGAGGTATAAGGAGTTGTGAATATTGGTTAACAGGATGATCAACAGTGAAGTCATTCTTGCAGCATTTAAAGGGATATGGTTGATCATACTATGACTTGTCATTTCTTTTCCAACCAAGTAACATATGAGAACTCCTTCAGACAACAACATACATTCCTTCTCTAAGGGGGAGATAAAAGCTTCTATAATAGTTTGGAGGATTCCTCAACTAATGGGGAGAAATACCAGGAAGGAGGAAAAAGGTAAAGCACGTGTACACTACACCACACCATTGTTGTTTGTAACTACGGATCCTATTGTACGGGAGAGGTGGTAAACACAAGGTGCTTTCCTGGTAATCAGAAGAAGTGGTTCGGTTCATTACTATTCTTCATAAGGGGGGAAGCTGTTTTCCAAAAGGGGAGTACCATAAGTTCTTATCTGCAGATCTTATTGTACGGGAGAGGTGGTAGACGAAGGTGATCTCCTTTAAGCAGTTAATTCTCAAAGGGGGAGAAGCAAGAGAGATATGCGCTTCTCAACAGGAAATGTGGTTGTATAAAAGAAGCTGCTGATGATTACTTCAAGACTGAGAAGTACTATCCGGCAGAGATTTAAAGAACCAAGGAAATGAAGATGAAACTACTTGAATATCAGTTCAGTGCTAGAGGAATAAGCATCTTTCATTTCGGTTACTCAAGAAATCTGGAAATGCAGTATTTGATCCAGAAAATCAGTAGCATTATTTACAAGTCCTGGTACATTATTTTTTTTCTAGTCGTTAGTTGAGTTATCCTCTCTATTTAATTTGTTTGTTAAGTTCAACAATCAAATAGGGGGAGATTGTTGGTGAGACTGTTTAGCTCTATGAACAGTTACATGATAACTCAACACGAAAACAACACTAGAACATGACAGGTTAATAATACTACGTCTATACAAGAAATCAGGAAGTATGAAGACAAGGAAAATACAAAGAATCAGAAGATAAGAAGAAAGCCTGAAGTCTGTCTACAGGTCACTGAAAGAAGTTCATTAATATGATTATGCCTCAGTGAAGAACAAAGGTTTAAGACTTTCAGGGTTTCAGAAATGTTGAAGATTTAGTATACAAGTGCTACCGGAAGATTTCAGTGTATTGGCATTGATTGAAGATAGACAGTGTTCGAAGCATAGGTATCTAAAGAATTGAAGACATGGTATAGACAGAGGTTAATAAAGACGTTGTCTAAAGTACCAGAAAGGATTCCAGTGAAAGTACAATTGTTCATTGACAGTCAATGTTCGAAGCAATAAAGTTGAGGCAAGCTTAACAATGTAATCAAGGCTATAATACGCAGACCTGAATCGGGGTTAGTCGTCTGTGAACCAGACCAGTTGCACTAGGCGGCAATAGCTCGTGAAAAGAATCTCGGTATTATTTATAGAAGAATTGTTAAGTGGAGGAACGTACTTGAATTAAACGTTTATCTGTTAAAGTACGAGAAGAGGTGCGCGGGGTATACAGCCAAACAGCTCAGGGGACTGGTGAAGCTCAAAGTTTAATTGTTAAATTATATAAATTATTTGATGGACTTTAATATAATTTATTTGATAAACTTAAAATGATGAATCTTATAAACTTTAAATAAGTTTATTTTATAAATCTAAATTAGTTTATTTATATAAGTTATATTTAAAGTTTATTTTATAAATTAATTTAATTACAATTTAAACTTAAAAAGAAAAAGAAAACAAAAAAAAGAGAAAAAGAAAACAAAAAAAAGAGAAAAAGAAAAAGAAAAAGAAAACAAAAAAGGGAAAATGAAAACAAAAGAAAAAGAGAAAACAAAACAAAACGAAAACAAAACAAAAAGAAAAAGAAAAAGAAACAAAAAGAAAAAAAAAGGAAAATCAGAATAAAAGGAAAAAAGGAACCGGGGGTAACATTGTTGGTTTTTGTTTTACAAAAGTGAACTAGTAACCCTTGTGGTCGCGACAGGGGTGTTAGATTAATAATAATCAATTTTGCATGTACTAGTAGTTGTCGCTATAAAGCAGAGCTGTGCCCCCTTTCGCCACGGAGAAAAGTTGTCACTACACAGAAGCTCCTCAATTCTCAGCCACACAATTTTATTGTGTATAAAGTCTATACTTTGCAGCAGAAGATAATCAACCATTCATTCTGAATTATTTACTGTTCATCTTCTCTTCCAAAAGAGAAGTGAAAATGGCAGCATTGATTTACAGATAAGCTCAAGCTATTTGTATATCCGTTTAACTTCTCACCGGAGTAACGTTATAATGCCCGATTTAACTCTTGTATATTCTTAGGGGCATTATAATCGTTACCCGGTAATTAAATCCTAGTACAAACAAAAGCTATATTATTGGATAGGATTTGATTTGTAAATCTTTTAGTAGCTAGGAACTTTGTTGTTCTTAGATTGTAGCCGGTTAATTTATTTACCGGAGTGTAGCAACACCCTCGAAGATTTATATACGAATATATATTTCACCGAATATCTTGTGTTCCTCGTTTTTATTGTTCCAAACACTATTCCTCTCAAGAACACGAAACCACTAACCGGGCACTAAATATTTTATCCGCTAAAGATTCGAAAGAATTTTTAATTTAATGATTATCGTATTCAACTCCTCCCCTTCTACGATAATTCGGGACCTAATAACCTATATATATCTCTCATACACTCCCTGAAAACCTCTGTTATGAAAAGTATAAACAAAGATGTACTATCCAATGAATTTGGAATGAAGAAAATTTTGGCAAAAACCTGATATTTCGCTGATCAGGAAAAGATACACATTAAGTAACATTTTCTACTGTAGATGGATGAATTCCTCGCCGGTCATCGCCCTGGCCGCATTAGGACCTCGTGCTAGACCGTTACCCGGCCACTCACGCGTGGATGGACTGTCACCCAACCTCTTACACCTTCATAGACCGTACCCCGGCCTGTCGCTTATGCTGACTCAATTAGGTGGACTTACTTCCCGAACATTGGGCAAGTAATCAAATTATTTTCTCAAAACAGCAACCTCGTGGCGAATATAAAATACACCACAGAGCCGGATCTCTTAGATTTTTGAGCGAGTATTCAAGTCCCTTTCGAAAGGGAGATCTTAAATTTGAAAACGAGTTTTCGGATCCGCTCTCACTTTTAAAACTATTTTGAAGACTCGAAAATATTTTAAAGAATGTTTAGAGTAATGATGATTTAATAAAATAAATCAGTCTCTATATATTAGAAAATATTTGAATATTATTATTATTTAAATAATATTCCCATAAAGGATAATATTTATAAAAAAATAATTGAAGTAGAAGTTTTAAAACTCATACTTGAAACGAATAATAAATAACAAAAGATATACTTATACGAAAGTACGATCCTTATTTGAATAATCGAATATAAGTTTGATTATTATTCAAAACCATCGAATATACCCTATTTGATTAATAGTTATAGAAAACTATATATATATAAATATACATATATTATACTCGGGAACATCGACTCCCGGTTTAGAAAAATGTTCACCTTTGGGTCCCATATACTAAGGGTATACGCAACTACTGCTTATCTCTACAATATGTATTATGCAGTTTATAAGCAATTGAATTGATAATAGAATATCAAGATTACGAAAAAGGCATGAATATAAATGTCATATCACATGCTCCAATATATCGCAAGACTTTGCTAATAATAACCATGCACTTATCTCAAGATAATGCATCAATATATTACATTACAACAACAGTATAACGGGTAGAAAACTTGCCTGAGCGACTGGGGTGGTAAAAGGCCTGGGGCGAGTCTGATAACCTAAAAACAACGTATAAGTTGGAATTAAACCACGGTCTCTTAAGAAACTAGTATTTAACCAATTAGACCCTAACGTTTGCTTTTGCGTTTAACAATTCACATAAGTCGCTCGAGTAACCCTCAGCTCCACCATTTTTAATAAATTAACCGTTATGAATTTTAAGGCGATTCTTTCGCGAATACTCTACCAACTAACCTATTAACCTTACATAATTGTTTCTTACTCTAAATAGTCATTTAAGGACCTTAACCAAGGTTTCAAAGTAAGGCGAGGGGTAAAGGTACGTTCGCGAAATGCCGTTACTTAAAACGGTCATTTCTCCTAAACCGTACATCTGATTCAAGCGAACCACATATCAAAACGAAGCTTTTGACACAATCTAGCTAAAAATGGCAAAGTCACAGATTCAATAGTTAGTTCTCTGTCTCGAACACTAAGAACAAGCAGTTGTATAAAAATGGGCATTACGACGGCTATGTTTACGCGATTACCAAGTTTAAACCACTCCAAACAACCATAATTCAACTCACAACCAACAATACAACCAACCCTCACCCAAACCTTACCACATCAGTCCCAAACCTCAAGATATTACAATTCATTCAACCCTAAACATGAACTACTCACTATACTTAAGTTTTATTAACTATAAACAAGGTTCCAACATCCAAATCAATACAAATCAAATCCAAACTTTAAACACACAAGAATCATGCTTCTCATTTACTATAACAATCAAAACCATTCCTAATACTCAAACAGAAAGTTAGGGTGTGGAGGTATTATACCTTCATTGGAGTGATTAGAGTAGCTAGGAAGCCTTAAGAAGCCTTGAGATAGTCTAGGAATGCTTGGATCTTAAAGGAAAAACAAAGAAAACAAAGTTAGTAACTTGAAAACACTATTCATCATCTTCTACCTTGATTTATTGGAAGAGATTCATGAAGAATTGGAAGCTTAAACTCCTAGGATATGTTTATCTAATCATCAAGAAGCTAAGGAATTTACCTTGGATTTGTTTATTGTTAGTCCCTTAACAATATGACAAGAATTACAGAAGGGGGTTGAATGGAATTCTTGAAACTTTTTCTTGAAATAAAATGTTCTAACTCAAATATAAATATAAGTGTATTGATTAGCACAATGCGGAATAAAAACTTAAGTGAATCAAGACCCAAGTAATTAAAAACAAGAGTCTTTAAAAACTTTCTGGTGGATTTGAATGATTCTACCAGAGATATATATTATATATCGAGAGAACCCTTTGTGCAGAAATGCTCACAACTGCTTACAACAATTGAACTTCTAAGACTACAGAGAAATGCTAAGAATCCTGCTTACAAATGTTTCTCTGCTTTCTTGCTTAGATCGATAGTGTCTTAGTTGCTACTACTTGGTTTATATATCACCAAGATTATAAAGTAATAAGATAAGATAATAAAATAAAAACTATCTAGTCTATTATAATGCTACTTCATTACTCTATTCCAGCATCTTTGAATACCTTCATAATAGCATGGAAATGGCAATGCTTCTTTGTTCTCGAAAACACAGTTGAATAGGCTACAGCATTCTATTTACATCCACTCGACGCATGTGACTGTGTTGTCATTGTCAACAGATATTTGAATTCTTTATCCGTCGGGTTCATGATCATCCGTCGAGTTATTGATCATCCATCGCGTTGTCTATTTGATCATCCGTCGACTTCATTGTAGGTTATCTGTCGGGTAGCAAACTGGCACTTGACTTCATTTCATTTATGCAGAATTACAAGACATCATCTATGTACAATTAATCAACCTATTCTGTATATCTAGTTAAAGTCAACATGACTTGAATACTACTTACAGAATCTATACAATGGTGAATGCAGAAATGTGCTACAGACTTATTGTTACATAAGTGTTGTGAATATGTTGTCTACTTGATGATTACCTAAACAAAACATCTAAGTAGATTTTACTTAGTGAAATAATGTAGTACTCGACGGATAAGAATTATAGTTCCGACGGATAACTCATTATAGTCCCGACGGATGATTAACTTATTATCCATCGAGTGAGTAGCTTATGTAATAATAAGTTTGTAGCACAGTGTTGTATGCACCTTTGTATAGAATCTGGAGTAGCATATAAGTCATATTGACTTTAATTAGATATGCAGAATAGGTTGATTAACTGTACATAAGCAATGTCTTGTAATTTTGTATAAGTGAAATGAAGTCAAGTGCCAAAATAGCTACAAACGGATGATTAACAAAGCTTCGACGGATGACCAAAATAGCTACCAACGGATGCTTAACAAAGCTTCGACGGATGACCAAAATAGCTACCAACGGATGCTTAACAAAGCTTCGACGGATGATCAAATGACTATCAACGGATGTTTAACATAGCAGTCGACGGATGATCAATTAAGTCATCGACGGATGATCTGAAAGTCGACAGATGATCATATCAAGATTCAAACATCAGTTGAACAGTGAAAGCTGACACACAACCGTTGAGTTGGATACAAGTACACTGTGGAAGCCCATTAACTGGGTAATATAGGACGAAAAGCAGCAAAGATCAAAACTGTTAGATTTTATATTTGTTCAGTTCTTTTGACTTTGTAATCTTGGTAATATATAAACCAAGAGAGTAGCAAATAGAAAAACAACTGAGATAGCTAAGAAACAACAACAGAGAAATCTTTGTAAGCACTATCTTTAGCATTTCCTGTGTTCTTAGCAGTTCTATTTGTGTAAGCAGCTGTGAGCATTTCTGTACACAGAGTCCTCTCGATATATTAAATATATCTCTGGTGGAATTGTTTAAATCCACCAAAAAGTTTTTAAAGATTCTTGTTTTTAATTACTTATGTTTTGATTCATTCAAGTTTACATTCCACATTGTGCTAATCAAAACAAATATATCCATAATCGAGTTGAACATTTTTATTTCAAGAAAAAAGGTTCAAGAATTCCATTCAACCCCCCTTCTCTAATTCTTGCTATATTGTTAAGGGACTAACAATTGGTATCAGAGCAAGCTCTTAATCTACAAAGAGTTTAAAGATCAAAACAATTCAGCAAGATGAACAAGAAAGATGTTGGAGTCAAGATTCCTTTTCTTGATAAAGATAATTACCATCATTGGAAGGTAAAGATGCATCTTTATATGCTTTCTCAAGATGAGGCCTATCTGGACTGCATAGAAAGAGGCCCTCATGTTCCTATGAGAGCTGCAACAGGAAATGAACCATCTGTTCCAAAGCCAAGGCATGAATGGTCTGATCCTGATATTGAACAAGTCAGGAAAGATAAAAAGGCCATGAACATTCTGTTCAATGGTGTTGATGCAGACATGTTTGATAACATCATCAACTGCAAGACTGCCAAGGAAGTTTGGGACACAATACAGATAATCTGTGATGGTACTGAGCAAGTAAGAGAAAATAAAATGCAGCTCCTGATTCAGCAATATGAGCATTTTCACAATGAAGAAAGTGAGTCACTCACTGACATTTTTAGTAGATTCCAAAAGCTACTAAATGCTCTTAAATTGCATGGAAGAGTCTATCAGACTAAAGACTCCAATCTGAAATTTCTCAGATCTCTTCCAAAGGAATGGAAACCAATGACAGTCTCATTGAGAAACTCACAAGATTATAAGGAGTTTACTTTGGAGAGACTGTATGGCATTCTGAAGACATATGAGCTTGAGATAGAGCAGGATGAAAGAATGGAGAGAGGAAAGAAGAAAGGAGGATCCATTGCATTAGTGGCTGAACTGGAAAAGGAGAAGGAAGTGAAGATGGAAGCTGTGGAATCAACTTCAAAGGCCTGTGAAAGCAAGGGTAAAGGGCTAGCTGCAGAAAGTGAAGATTCATTGAGTCAAGATGACATGGAGGACATTGATGAGCACCTAGCATTCCTTTCAAGAAGATTTGCCAAGCTCAAGTTCAAGAAGAACTTTGGAGCTGCCAAGCCAAATAGAAATATGGTGGATAAATCAAAATTCAAGTGTTTCAAATGTGGCTTGGCAGGGCATTTTGCAAATGAGTGTAGAAAGTCAGATTCCAGTAAGAAAAGATTTGAGTCTGTGGATTATAAGCAAAAATACTTTGATCTACTCAAACAGAAGGAAAGGGCTTTTATTACACAAGAGAATGACTGGGCAGCTAATGGTTTGGATGAAGATGAGGATGTCAGCTATGTCAATCTAGCCCTTATGGCCAAGTCTGATGAAACAGAGACAAGTTCCTCAAGCAATCAGGTAATTACTACAAACCTTGCACATTTATCTAAAGCTGAGTGTAATGATGCAATAAATGACATGTCTACAGAATTGTATCATTTGCGTGTTACACTTAAGTTCCTCACTAAAGAAAATGCTAAAATCAAAGAAAACAACTTGTTTTTGAGTGAGAGGAATAATGTGCTTGAGTCTCAGTTTGTTGAGTTTGAGAAACTAAAAATTGAGTGTAGAATTGCCAAGGAGGAATTAACTGAGTCCTTGAAAAAGGAAGAAATTTTAAAAGAAGCAGCTCGATCGTGAACAGGAGGTGATTAAAGCATGGAAAACATCCAGAGATGTTCATGCTCAAATCACCAAGGTTCAAGGAATTGAGTCTTTTTGTGATGAAGCCTGGAAAAAGAATAAGGAGAAACTAGAACCTATTTTGGTAGATGGATTGCTGACAGATGTAGACTCGACGGATGATGAGAACTATCCGTCGGATAACAAAAAGTGTTATCCGTCAAATGATAAAAATCCTCATACCGTCGGCTGTGAGCAAACCCATTAGCAAAGCCAAATTAACCAAGCTAAATGAAAAGTATGGGTC